>NC_089800.1:10107083-10272083 GCF_029633855.1 Hoplias malabaricus
TGATATTATAAACAACACATTTTAATGGCTGTTGTGACTGGAATTTAAATAAACCAAAAGTGGTCTCTGAGTTTTGCACAGAAGTGTATTCCTGGTGAGTTTGGCTGTTTTAATGATGTAGAAATTTGAGAAACTATTGACAGGACCCAAATGTCTACGTGGCGTGGTGTGAAAAGCCAGTGCTTTTAATCTTTCAGCTCAAACTAGGGTGAGAAATTTGTGGATGAGGGCATTTCAAGGCAGCTCCCTTTATGTCTCTGTGTTGCCTGGCCGTCACACTAATGCACATGGCTGTTTGTTTTTTATGGCATCAGCCTTTCTTCCCGTCCTTCAGGGGGCAGTAAGTGATCTGCAGGAATCGGCCTGGAAGTTAACACCTCCGTCCCGAAAGACCGCCGACCCGCCGAAGAGAAACATCTCCCTGGCTCTGCCAAACACACTGTTCTGTGCTCAGGCCAAACATTCGAGCAATAAAACTCTTTTGAAATCTGTGCAGCGCCACAGCCCTGCTCTGCATATTGTAAACAGCGCTGGGTTCAGAGAAGTTGTTGGAAGAGATTCTCCATTTGGCAGCTCCTGGTACCAACCAGAATCAAAAACACATTTCGATTCAGATTCACAGCATTCCTTTTGGCAGCAGCTCCTTTGGAGGCTGAGCTCCATTCCAAGCAGATTCTGATTTATTTTCAACTGAAAACTCATGACAAATGATGATAATATTTCAGCCACTGTTCAATCAAACACATTTATGAACTTTCAGGAACCACAAAAGCAAGACGACTGAACATCTCAGAGTGGACACAGCAACGTGTAGCGAATTGCTAGAAAAGAGTAGTGACTTAGCTAGATTCCAATATTTAAATACCAGCGCTAAATACCAAAGGTAAGTATCTGGGATTAATTAACAAGAAATATAAAATAATACTGTGGGCCAATCAGAAAAACCTAGGATCGTCTACGGAGCCAAGGACAACACCACGCAAGAGATGACACTGCACCACTGCTCTGAGATTTGGAGGTTAGCCTCCTTTTAATAAAAAGGTAAGTAAAATATTATAAAATAAAATACAAAAAACAGGCAGGATATTCAATATAAATAATACGCCTTATATTACTGTTATTACCATATATATATATTGGATAACTGTATCTGTATCAATATTTATATACTACTACCCGGGTAGGAAAATATGTATATCAATAAGAAAATATATATTTATTTATACACCAATATCTATTAATATCAAAATATCTTTTTTTTTTCCTGTGTGTGTATATATGAGAAATTAATGTCCGGTTGTTTCACAGGTGGCAGTTGGAACTGAGTATGCGCAAACAGGTCCAGTCTGTGGAAAGGTATGTGTTTCTCCTACCACACTGGAGAGTAGTGAAAGTTCAGCAACAATAGAAAAGAAGGGGGTTTCACAGAGCAGAGTTGTCCACAGCACTTATGGACAGCTTCCAGGGTCGGGATCCAGGGAGGCTCGCCATCAAATGTAGAAAAGGGGGGTCCAAATTGAATCTAGCCAAAAAACCTGACCTATAATAGGTCATAATACTCCATCAACATCAAGTTTTTATATGAACACATATAAGCTTTAAACATAATAATTCACATTCAACTACACATACTCACAACATATTTACCTTCTTGACCAATTAATTGAACATATTTACAATAATTGAGATTTATGTACAGAGAAAATAAAGATAAATGCACTGCTTGGCACACAAGGGGTTAAATTCTCGCAACGCGCGCGAATTTGTGGGCTCTCAAAGGCCAGCCTGTGGTTACACAGGCTGAAATATCTCCAATAAATAATCATTCATATAAGCTATAAAGAATTTTAAATAGTTATATTGACACGTTTAAGCACAGGCATCACCATAATCCTAATGAAAATGCATGGTTAGCGTAGCATAGTCGGCTAGCGCAGTAATTACTAAATTAACTCACCGATGCAAAACTCAGTGTAACCAGCTAATAAAACTCCTCTTCGCCACGGAGGGCTTCCCAGGTCCACCAGCTCGGTGATCTAGCCCAAAGAGGGTTTACTTGCAACACTGCAGCTTTCTACCACACAAATCCAAATTCTAATCTATCCTTCTCCTTTCCTCTGCAGATGCCCTCCGCTCACGACGGCTGCTCGACCCAAAAGAAAGAACTGGGTCCAGATCAGCAGAATTACCCGCGCTTATCAACGTAGTCAATCACCTCATTGGCTGTAGTGTGTGACGTACTACTAAACAAATTAAATATTCTCAAAAATATATAAAATAATTATTTTTTAAGTGAATAAAGTTTCTGTTACTCACATATTTGTGTCTTTATTTATTTATAATATTTCAATTATTATATTATGCTTCATATTCAATTTCAGCTTCAGTCTAACTCAACTTTTGTGCCCTTTTAATAATAAAATATTCTTTTAATAAATCAAGCTTTTATAACCTGGGTTACAAACGGTTCGAATCTAGTTAAGATTTAGATAAGCGTTCATTAGTGCGACACGGTGGCACAGTCACACAGCTTCAGGTTGTGGGTTCGAGTCCCGCTCCGGGTGACTATCTGTGAGGAGTGTGGTGTGTTCTCCCTGTGTTTGCGTGGGTTTCCTCCGGGTGACTGTCTGTGAGGAGTGTGGTGAGTTCTCCCTATGTCTGCGTGGGTTTCCTCCGGGTGACTGTCTGTGAGGAGTGTGGTGTGTTCTCCCTGTGTCTGCGTGGGTTTCCTCCGGGTGACTCTCTGTGAGGAGTGTGGTGTGTTCTCTCTGTGTCTGCGTAGGTTTCCTCCGGGTGACTGTCTGTGAGGAATGTGGTGTGTTCTCTATGTGTCTGCGTGGGTTTCCTCCTGGTGACTGTCTGTGAGGAGTGTGGTGTGTTCTCCCTGTGTCCACGTGGGTTTCCTCCGGGTGACTGTCTGTGAGGAATGTGGTGTGTTCTCTATGTGTCTGCATGGGTTTCCTCCGGGTGACTGTCTGTGAGGAGTGTGGTGTGTTCTCTCTGTGTCTGCGTAGGTTTCCTCCGGGTGACTGTCTGTGAGGAATGTGGTGTGTTCTCTATGTGTCTGCGTGGGTTTCCTCCGGGTAAATGTCTGTGAGGAGTGTGGTGTGTTCTCTCTGTGTCTGCGTGGGTTTCCTCCGGGTGACTCTCTGTGAGGAGTGTGGTGTGTTCTCTCTGTGTCTGCGTAGGTTTCCTCCGGGTGACTGTCTGTGAGGAGTGTGGTGAGTTCTCCCTATGTCTGTGTGGGTTTCCTCTGGGTCACTGTCTGTGAGGAGTGAGGTGTGTTCTCTCTGTGTCTGCGTAGGTTTCCTCCGGGTGACTGTCTGTGAGGAGTGTGGTGTGTTCTCCCTGTGTCCATGTGGGTTTCCTCCGGGTGACTGTCTGTGAGGAGTGTGGTGTGTTCTCCCTGTATCTGCGTGGGTTTCCTCCAGGTGCTCTGGTTTCTTAACACGATCCAAAAACACACTCAAAAGTGTCCATAGGTGTGAGTGAATGTGTGTGTCTGTGTTGCACTGTGAAGGACTGGCGCCCCCTCCAGGGTGTATTCCCGCCTTGCGCCCAATGATTCCAGGTAGGCTCTGGACCCACCGCGACCCTGAACTGGATAAGGGTTACAGATAATGAATTAATTAATAAGCGTTCAATAGTTGTTACAAATGGAAATAGACTTAAGGTTGATTTTTGCTTCTGCTATTTACCCAACAGTGTCTACCCTGTGAGTCTACACTGTGGTCTGCGCAAGTGCCCTATGCAGTTGGTGTTTCTGTGTCGCTCTGCAATTATACCTCTGAAAAGTAGGGCTGAATCACAAATATCTTCCTCTACACTAAATAGTACAAAATGTGGTGGTGAAGTAGTATGTCTTTTGACAGTGAATATTGAAGCTGTAATTTTAAGGCAAAAATACTGCCTAGTGTTGCTTTAATTGTGCTAGTGCGAGAGTGAATGAAATAGTATTCCACAGCATTGTTTAGATGTCTGTTACCTGGGCCCTTTAAAACATTACAGAGGCCATAGGCAGGGATAATTGCATGTGAGTGCTGGTGCGTATAGAGTCATATGAAGGCTCATTTGCTTTGTTAAAGTGTCAGTTTTGGTTCATTTTCCTCCCAAACACCTGTGTTTACCTGCACACCTGCTCAGCCCCTCTCCAGGTAATACGGCTGCGAAATGGATGCATAAATAGATTGTGTAATTATGGGATAAACCTGTCTTTTTAGCACGACACCTCAGAGCGGAAGGTTCTGAGAGTTACGTTCCTTCCTTCTCACGGCTGTTTCCTCTGGGCAAATTTACTTCATTATGCCTCTTAATTTCCCATGGTTCCCTCTGTTCCAGCCCGGTTTGCATTTCCAGTGCCCCGGTAAGACACAGGAGGGCTTCTATTCTTCCTCGGTCGTCTGGACCGTCCTGTGTTTACGGTTTCTTGAGGAACGTGCTCGTGAATTCAGAGCGTTCACCTCTTCCACAGAAGAGCAAGTAAACAGTGTCTGTTTTTTATTGGTTTTCGAATATAGTGGGCAGAGCAGGGGTCAGAGTACGTGCATTAGATCAGGAATTATGCTCGAGCGCATTCCAGAGGCTTTGTCTTTTCCTCTCCAAGAGCGAGGAGATGATATTTCATCGTTAAAGTACCATTAGCTTCTGTTTTATTACAACATAAATACAGAGCATCCTCCAGACCACTGCTCACTCTCTTTCTGTGTGTGTGTGTGTGTGTGTGTGTGAGAGAGAGTGTGTGTGTGTGTGTAATAGCAATACTAAAATGGAAGGCAAATGTCAACCATTTTTGAAATAATTATATATACATATATAAATAAATTACAAACCTGGACAAAAGCACATCACATAATAAAAGCAATTATGAATAAATACATGTATAACTTTTCCCTCCAGGTGATACAACAAACTCATTTACCTCCTGCTGCTTTAAACTGTAGTGTTTTTGATAACTATAATACAAGGAGAGCTTCACAGACTTTTCAAAATTCATACATAATTAACTGCTTGAGACTTTAAACAGCCGTTAAAACTGATTTTTGTTGGATTTGGTGTGAAATGCTCCATTTTGGAGAAACTCTGTCAGAATGATTCCCAGTGGTGGTGAATGGAACCAGACGTCCTTCTCTCACAGCTCCTCACAGACCACTACCACGTGAAAATGTTATGAGTGTGCGTCCTGGGGCCATGTGTTTTGTAGTAGCTTTGGGACTATTTTGGCCTTAAAATGTATTCAGGCTGGAACGTTACATACAGAGCATTGGGTGTTAGTGTTCTCCTGCAAATGTGTTGAGACCAGCAATGTTGCAATGGCAGCAGTTAGGAAAGTGTGTGCTGCATTCACCTTTGCAGATGTTAGTCTGGTGATGTTGGGGGAGATGAACCCTAAGCTGTAAAAGGGAGAATAGGGCCTACTCTGGGATCAGCACTGAAGAAGGGTGTTGCTTTCATTACTAGAAATTAAGCTTCACCATTTTCATGGCAAATCAATCCCTGCAGCCTTCCACAGCATGATCAAATTCAACAATTAACAAAGCTTTTCCCACATGCGTCTTTAAATGAATTCTAGTAATAGGCAGCCAATCAGAGCAGAGGTCATTTACATATGTCAATCTTAAAGGAAGAGTAAAAAACATCAATTTCAAAAAACAGCATTTTTCATTCTCAGAAGTAAATAGAGGTTGGTCGAAGGCTGGTTTAAAATTAATTGTGACTGTTGTGGTAAACAAAACAACAGGAATGTTTAAAGCAACACTTTTAAACCTGGTCCTGAGCTTCGCCTAAAGTTGCAGAGTGTAATTCACTTTTACAGCACTGTCCTGAAATTAAGGGGGAGGGAGTGAGGTGATTTTCTACCTCCTCTAAAAGTTAGTAGCAGGAGGAGTAGCAACGACAGAGGCTCTATTCTCCCTTTTACAGCTCAGTGGAGCATCACAATAATTTTGGAGTTGTAATTTTAAGGGTAAAAATACTATACATAGTGTTCCTATTAAAAATATGCAAATTTCAGTGCCACTGCGTTTTATTTCAAGGCAAAACCAAGTTCATTTCATTACTTTAAAATCTGCATACAGACACAGTGCTAAAGATTAATTCTGAGCTGAACGTCCAGAAGTGACCCCAAAGTAATAGGACTGACCCTAAGCCAACAGGGGTCAGCCATCAGTGGGACGACCAGCTCCTAAAGCTTGACCTCTATCAGCTATACGCAATTCCACAGTGAGGGGTTTAATACGCTGTCGTAAACTGCTTTATGCTGAGTACGTTTCTTGCACATTTAAGCCTTTAATATTATGATGAGTATTATATAAAAAAAATCCTTATTCAGTGCATTTGCATATTAATGTCGGAATCTGGAGCCCACCAACACACACACTGTGAAACAACCCAGCCAGGCAGTTTAGTGTGTGCTGCCTATGTCAGAAAAAATGGGATAAAACGAGCCGTTCTGATTCTGCTCCTCTTTTGATGTCGAGTGCAGAGAGTTTAGAATTGCCCCGCCCCCTCGTCTAAGTCTGTCCAATTACAGCACTGGACCCATGTTTATGTGAGTGTGCACATGTTAAACAAAATGAGCGCAGAGAAATAAAGGCACTGAGTAAAGATGGGGAACAACAGAATGGAGAAGAAAGAGAACTGAATGAAAACAGGGTGCCCTAAAAAACAGAGCTTCTACTGCTCGCTCCTCACTGCTGTGCGCTCGGGGTCGGGGTGAACAGCAAGCAGCTCATTATCATTTAAAGGAACAGGAGCTGAAAGCGGGTGTTCTGAACAGGGCTGTTTAGACAGGGGGTGAACACTGCTGTGGGGCTTGTGGGGTTTGGACCAAAGCAGGTCACAGATGTTTCATTACGAACCAGAGCTGTGTTCCACTGTGGAGAAGAAGAGAGCATGCTCTATTTAATAAAGCGTGATTCCTCCCTCTCAAAGCTACACCACCCACAAGTTAGTTTCATATTAAGAGACCAACAGGCTGTTTTCTGGTTCTGTCTGTTTTTTATTTATTTGTTTATTTATTTTTCTGTATACGTTGAAACTTTGTGCTGATGTATGTGAAGGAGCGGAGTTCTGATTGGCTGCTTTCAATTAGTAATGCCATCATATCCTCAACCAAAAGTGTTCCTGAATCTATTATAAAACCTCTCAGAGCAGCAGAGACTGTTACTGCAGCAAAGCAGGGAAGAAAACCACCATAAAAGCCCCTCATTTCAAAGTTCCAAGTGTTTCCATAACAAAAAAAAGTGAATTTTGAAGAGTGTCCATTGAATTTCAGAAGGGATTCTGAGCTGCAGCTGTGAATTGATGCATCAGACAGAAGTGAGCTGCTGTCTGAGACTGAAGGGAGAGTGGATTATTGAGCCCCCAATGGTGGGCAGAGGAATACATTGCTTTATTGACGGGCAGGACGTGTGAATATGTATAAAATGGAAATTTGCTCTTACTTCTCACAATTACAAGGCTGCTGCTGCCTGTCTGTGTGTGTCTGTTTGTGTGTGTGTGTATGTTTGTGTGTGTGTGTGTGTGTGTGTGTGTGCGCGCATGCATGCATATTTCTGGCTGAAAGGGAACAATCTGAGCATCAGGGTCACCTAGGGTCTGCATGGCTGAGAAATATTTTTTAAACGTTGCTGTTTTTAAGTGAAAGCTGATAGAGGGCTCGACACAAAGCCACTGAGAGCCTTTTAAGTGTGTGCTTCCATTAGCATATTCAAATGGAGAGAAGGGGAGTCTGATATGCCGGACAACCTGTCAGGCATATCACCTCCACACACACACACACACACACACACACACAGGCATCCTTCTATCATACCTCTCATGAGGAAAGGTTGCATATATTCCACTTTGATGAGGGTTCATGTCGTTCTGTACGCCCTCTAGTGGCTGTTCCTCTGGCTGAACTGTCACTATCATTAATATCTTCATTAACATATTCACTATTTTCACCAGAGCTCTGTTATTAAACTAACTAAGCTGCTGTCTTTCTATATGTGTCTCTGTGTTGAGCTGCTCACGAGCAATGAGAGGTGAGAACTGTGTACTATTCAAGGACAAGGTGAATTCAGTTCTCATGTAAATTGACCAATCACAAGCCTGTGAAGAGGAGGTCTTTTTGGCCACAGATGAATCTGCAGCTGAGGCTAAATATAACACATTTGCATTCTCCTTTGTCTCTTTTGTCTCCAGTGTCTTAAGTTGTTCAGTGGCATTGTATTAGTGGCAGTGTGAAAAGAAGTGGTGGTTTGGCTTTGTGTGTTCAGGATAAACACGTTTGCCTCCACTCTCCCCAAGGCAGGGGGTCACTGTGTGTGATCGAGGGAGAGTCCCTGACAGACAAGCCAGCTCTCTCATTGGTTAGTCCTTCAGGACCTGAGCTGAAGGCTTAATATGTCACATAATTAGTAATTCCTCCATAATTAGTTATTCATCCAAAAATACTAACATTAAAGAGAATGTAAAGGTAACCGAGCTGTACAACTCGCCTCTGTTGCAGAAGGGTCCGTCGTAGGCCGTGCCACTGCAGTCGCAGGAGTAGCCGTTATATTTCTCCACACACTTCCCTCCGTTGCGGCAGTACATCCCGAAACTGGTGCAGTGACCGGAGCAGCCCGGTTTCACTCCCGGAGTCACTTTGGCTCTCTCCTCGAGATCCAGGGTCACACCGTTCATCTTGAGCGAGCGAATACATCCCAGAAACCCTCGCTGTCCTCCGGCTGCACCTGCAGGACACACAGTCAGTAGAAATAAAGACTGGGCAATGGCTATTTACACATGGAATTTGTGTAAATAGCCAATAACCATTAGTCAGGCTCTCTCAGTTAATAATATTTATAATTTGAATATAAATTATTTAAAATTATTATTACCTCAAGCTTTAATTAACTCTTCTGTTACTTA
The DNA here is from genome assembly GCF_029633855.1 of Hoplias malabaricus. Classification (NCBI taxonomy): domain Eukaryota; kingdom Metazoa; phylum Chordata; class Actinopteri; order Characiformes; family Erythrinidae; genus Hoplias; species Hoplias malabaricus. Next base: position 10,115,982 of record NC_089800.1, read on the forward strand.
TTGATTTTAGTTTTCAGTGGTATTTTATTTTGTATTTCATAAATTTGCTAAATCTTGTCTAATTGTTGCTATTTGCTTATGTCTTTGCTAACTTGTATGTTTATGTTTGTGTCTGTACTGAAATTTGAGCTGCATATTAAATGTATGAAATCTGCTATATTAATAAGGATTATTATTATAATAATAATAATTATTATTACACATTAATCACTGATGAAATAGCAGTGTAACTACTGGAGATGTGTTCACTGTTAAAGGTGAATTACACAAGTATAGCTTTAAATGCACATATTCACCAACTTCAATTACATTTTCTTTTAAGAAACAATACAGCTGTGTATTTAGTACATGTTAATACAAACTGTTAATACAGCCCCTGTAATTACACTGCTGTTACAGCTGTGGTTCATGTGTAAAGACACAATCACTACACACACGTCATATGAAGTGGGGCCCTATTTCTTCGTGTTTGTACAATTATTATTTCTTCCCATTGATGGACTGTTGGGTTCTGTGCTCTGGGATGATGTAAGGGCTGACTTCACACAATTATAACAAACCTGACTCCATCATTTGACTCAGGGTGTCCACGTGGTTGTTAGGCTTTTTAAAATTTTTTTAATAGTTGTCAGTGTTTTCAGAAACAGGTGAACTTTTTGTTTGCAAATACATAGAGGCTCTTCTTCCAAACAAACTGGCACTGCATTACAATCCACTGCAGACATAATTACAGAGTGTGGAATTACTTTAAACACTGTGCTGATAATTTGCTTTAAAGACGACCTATTGTCCCTCTTCTCCGCAGTGGAACACAGCTCTGGTTCTTAATGAAATATCTGTGACCTGCTTTGCTCAAAACCCCACAAACCTCCCCCTGTGTAAACAGCCATCTTCAGAACGCCCGCTTTCAGCGCCTGTTTCTTTAAATGATAATGAGCTGCTCGCTGTTCACCCCGACCCCGAGCGCACAGCAGTGAACAAAAACAGCTTCTATTATCCCATGTGATATTTTAAATTACTATTTAGGAGTAAAGCACAGATATTTAATCTAGACTTATACAGTAGCTTCAGTGCCAGTCAGATCATTGTCCTCAGGAGCTGGATCTATAGCTTTATTAAGTGACTTTTTAAAACGGACTGTATTAAGAACTATAGAGAACTCTGGCCATAGGTTAAGTACTTTATATTAATCATGACAGGTCTGTGGCTAGAAAAGCTACATTTGAAAGTAACACTGATCAGTAATCAGTAGCTGGCCAGGTCAGAAGGGGTACTCTCTCATTTTACAGAGTATACTGCATATAACTGTTCACTGTGGAAGGCTGAGGATGACCTGCCTGTTGGTCAGTTAAACTAAAGGTCCAACAGCCACCATAAAGAGGCCTGAATGAGAAGCGCTGGAGGTTAAAATGAAAAATGATCTCTCTCCTCCTCCCTCTCTCTCTCTCTCTCTCTCTCTCTCTCTCTCAGTGATGGCCTCTACATGATAGAATGCCAAATTCGAAATTATAGATCCAGCAGAAATGAGAGGGCGACCCAAACAACATTAATGCTCATCTCGTGGGTGAAAATAATTACTATCTAACAGCTCTGAATAATGTCAGAGCACGCTTCCCGTTACAGGACACTGCTCAAAAATGACCGCACGAGTGGGATTCACATGAGTGACAAGCCATGACAGTCATTATAAAGTAACAGTAAATAATATGTATAAACATGTATCAAAAATCCTGAGACACAACGGGAGATGGACTTGCTGTATTTAACCTTAGAAGTCAATAGTTATTGGTGCTGTGTGATTTATTTTCATTTACATTAAACAGTGAGGCTTTGCTACTGCTGTAGTTGATGATATTAAAGTGTAGAAATTAAAATATTTGTTTCTATTTTTCCACAATACAAGACATTTGAATTTAATTTGAGTTTTATTGAGTAACAATAATAATAATAATAATAATAATAATAATAATAATAATAATAATTGTTATAATTTTCTTAAAAACGCAAACATGAGAGAGACTGTACGTTTATAATCTGCATTTCCCACTCAACACTGAGATTAAAGGGGCGGGGCTAAACTGTGACAGGAAGAATATTTGGATTTAAGGCAATGAAATGGATTCAAAGTTTTTATTCCATAAAAGCTATATATTCCATATATGAGCCGATAGAGACTGCATGACACAGGGAGTAAAGAATTTAACCATTCAGTTTTCCATGATATGGGCGCTTAAATTAGTCTAAAATTAAGCCATGAGATATTTTTTTTATTATCATTAATAACCAGAAACAACTGTGAGGGTTAAATTCTGTTTCAAAGGACACTAAAAACAAGCACAGTGTGGCTTTGTTTGACAACGTTGGAAAAGCACTGAAAAAGGTATTAAAGCATTTTTCACATCTTCCAGATTCAATTAGTGCTGGACCTGGCTATGACTGATGTTCACTGTTGGTGTAATTTGTTCCCACACTTTAAAGCTGACCTCTCAGCCATTTAAGACCATTAAAGCAAAGCCAATAAGGGCAGTGCTAATAGAGCAGAGGGAAACACCACAGTAAATACAGGGCATTAATATCATAATAGCACCATTACAGAGCTGACAAGTTATTATTCTCTCTTTTTCCTCTCCCCACACACACACAGACACACACAGACAGAGCATGGGGCTAATTAATACCACACCACAGAGCCTCCGATTGCTCCTGATTATTCTCTCTGACATAACACTCACACTCCTCTGCCCCATTATTCAGCAAGAAGCCGTCAACCTAGCAAACATCCTCTACTGGAGGAATTAACCTCTTGATCTCCTTTATTTGTCCCCGTTCTCATGGGTTTCCTAGCCCCAAGTTTTACCACTGCTGGATAAAACATCTCCTCATTAAAAACGTCAGGAGGAGGAAACAACATCTCTTAGTTTCAATGGAAATTAATGTCCAAATTCAATTTCTGACACTTTTTGGGTCTTTAATGTTCTTTCATTCACCATTAAACTGTCCCTCAGTGTCAGGGGCACTTTGGGAGTGTCTTTTGAATTATAAAAATGAAAATATATGAAAATGGAAATACAAGGTTTATGTTCCAACCACAACAAACTGTTTTCAGGAATCACACTTCTGAAATTAAAGGAACACTAGGTAATATTTTTACCATAAAATTACGACTTCAAAATCATTGTGATATTTCACTGACTTTTAATAAAGAGAACAGAGACTCGGTCGTCGCTACTCTGGGCTCAGCACTGCAGAAAAGGCACTACGTAACTTGTGTAGTGAGGTAGGAAATCCCATCCCATCCCTCTTCCTCCCCATTGATTTTAGTACAATGCTGTAAAAAAATATTTACTCTAGGGGGAGCCCCAGGAGCAAAAAACCCTAATCTTACCTAGTGCTCCTTTAAAAAATAAATAAAAAAAACGCCCAAAGACATCCCTACAGCTTTAACCATTTTCTCCTACCGCTTTGAGCTTTTAAAAGGTGTATCCTACATATTTACTCCTTTAATGGCAGAGCAGTCTCCTATACCTTTAAAAAAATGTAGAGTTGTCTGCTATAGCTTTAACCCCTTAAATGTGGAGTTGTGTACTATATCTGTTACCCTTTAAAAGTGATGCAGTCTCCACATCAATAAACTTACGCCATTGTCCTTGCTGTTGTCCTCTACATCTTGAATCCTCTCTGAAGTCTAAGCCTTAGCCATTACAGCAGTGTTGAAATCACTCGTTAAATCCATGACAACATTTTCCTGTTCAACACACACTTTAAGTGTACACCAAGGTGCTAAGTTTCTTGACCTCCACCCCACATCTGTCTGATTGCCACCAGGACCCTGCTGCCTTAAAAGCAATAAAGTATCAATGAGCAGTCCTTCAGGGCTGATGATGATCACTAAGGTGTCCTAATTTCAGCAGGTGGTCTGAAGTAATCAGGAGGTTGTGGGTTCAAGTCCCAAAGAGAACATCAATAAGCTTAGGTCACTGTCCTTGATAAAAAAATAAATATATAGCCCTCAAATATAGCTCATCAACCAAGACATCATTAGCTTCTTGAAAGCAACAGTTAGACCTTTTACCACCAAAAATGAGCAAATAATATTTAGAAAAGTCATTATTTATTATCTTTTACGTGTTTTCTATAAAGTACAACTCAGGGGGTGAGAAATCAGACTGCTTTGTCATCCCTGAATGAACCAGTTTAGAGTGTAGAGTGTCTGAGAAATCCAGGCCACTAGGTGTCAGTATTACAGCTATTTATTCTTGTGAAAAATAATCTCTGGAGAAAATGACTGACTGCGCTTTTCTAACTTAACATTACAGCTTCTAAATAACTGTGAAACTCCACTGAGCTGTAATAGTGAGTCAATGTCAGTGCAACTCTGGCCTCAGAACTGCAAAAACTGCACTATGTAACTGTGGTGATTTTGACACTATTAGGTGTACATTAGCATCTTGTTAGCAACGTTAGCCTCATAGCTTCAGAAGTGAACTTGTCTTGGCTGGTTAAAAACACCTGAGTAGAAGGAGAAGAGGATGATAATAAATTAGTGTTTTTAACTTTAGTTTAATCAGTTTTATGAGAAAAAGGAAGGGTGAAATGGTATTCAGGAGGTTTGATTCATCAAGGATTGTTTTGTCAGGGATTATGTCGTACAGAAAAGTTACCTACTGTCCTGACAGGCCCAAGAAGCCGGCTTCCCTGCAGAGTGTTAGCACCATGTGAAAGAAAAGAAAAGAAAAAAGAAGAAGCCACAAAACATGAATAACAAAGGCAGGCATGACTGAGAGGGACAAAAAAAATGGAAAAACAGAAACACTAAAGAGAATGAGAAACAAACATTGCATGACAGAATAAGCAATTCCGAAGTGGAGGAAAATAAATAACGATGATGAAGAAGCGGAGATGGGAAAACAACTAAAAACAAGGAGTTCACAGCTAGGTCAGGGCTCAGCGATCAGAGCCCAACACAAACCGCTGCCGTTAAATGAAGGCTCTTTCACAGCTTCTGAAAAAAATCTGCTGGAGGTTTTAATATAAAATGAGCGATGGAGAACGCATAAACAAACACTAAATCTTGCATAAAGTGAGGAAAGCGTGAATGCGGAATAAAGCGGCGGCGAGGGAGGAATAAAAAGAAAAGCTGTGTATTAATGAACGGCTACAGCAGGAACACCGCGCCAGGGGCAGAGTGTTAGAAAGCATACGTCATTTTTCTTAATGCGGCTTTGAGCGATTTATTTGTTTTTTTATTCGTAAAATTTATTTCTTGCCTCTATCTTTCAAAAAGCCTGCTTTTCTGAACTTCTTTGCCTTGTGATGTAAATCACATTGAGCTTCATCTTTACGTGTGCAACGTTCAGTGTATGGTTAATTATTTTTATTATCATTACTTTTATTATGATCAAAACAACCCCGGCAAGCTGTGTCAAAACAAAACCTGCCCCCACCCCCCCACGTCAGGAGCTGGCCAGCAGAGCGAAGCCACAGATTACATTTTGTCTGAAACAAATGACAGGGATTAGAGCCCTTCCTGCACACTTTCTTTTTCTCATTACACACACAGTCGCATGGTTAATGAGGTCATTGATATGCACCTCACACATCCCCAAGATCTAATCTAAGGGACGAAAAAAGAAAAAAAAATATCCCAGAAATTTTCAGGTGCTACCAGGCCAAAATCCTCCACGACACACTTCCATATAAATGAGACTCTGATACAAGAGCGAACACAGGCTGATATCAAAGGTAGCTCTCTGAGAGTAGAAGGAGGTGTCCAGCAAGAAAAAAACACAGTGAAAAATGTGATTTGGCGGATCCAGACACATGCTTAATGCTGTCAAAAATACCTTTAAAGAAACTCTGGGTAGTACATTTACCTTTACATTACATTACAGTTCCCAAATCATTGTGATGCCCCACTGAGCTGTAATAGGGTGATTAGCGCCTCTGTTATTGCTACGCTAGGCTCACCACTGCAGAAACTGCACTATGTATTTATGTAAGAAACCACCCTGTACCTCCCCCATTCCTCTTGTACCAAACCTTACCAAGTGTTGCTTTAATACTTTTGCTAATATTATTAATTTAGTTCAGCTGCTTTAATGTGCTTTAATAATCTCTGTAGGGCAGTGCTATCTCTGTAGGGAAGCACAGATATATAGATCTATAGAGTAGCTATTGAGTAGCTACACATGAGGCTAAAGTCACCCTGCCCAATTGCAAAGTGTAGGCCTGGTGAGTACTCCACCCAGTACCTTTGGGATAAGTTGGAGTGAGGTTTATGATCCAGAACTAATTCTCCAACATTAGCATTTGCCCTCAGTATTCATGTGGCCATACGTACGAGTGCCATCAAAGCCTCATAGCCATGTTCCAATATCTAGGTTAAGACCTTCTTGGAGAAAATTAAGAGTCTCTTACTTTCGATTAACACTCTTCATTCTAGAAGAAGCAGTGTCCGTGCAGGTGTCTTCAAACGTTCAGCTGAATCAGGAACAAAAGTATAACATTTTGTTTTAACTTCCCTTTGAAGGATACTCTGCTCACTCTCTGGAGACAAGTGAGCGATTGCTCTGCAGACTTTCTCCATTTCTTCATTTTGCAGAACAGAACGAGCAGAGAAAGGAGAACAGGACCGGTTCTGCTTTTGGGATAATTACTTCCTGGAAAACTTAACCTGGTCAAAATTACTCAACCTTATTAGGTCTTTTCTGATCATTGTTCTTTCCGTCTTTATTTTTATTATTGACACAGCACCAAAATAGCAGCTTTTGAAGATTACATTTCATGAGTGACTGCGTACATTGTGTCCAAATCAGATTGAAGGAGTGTAGGAGAATGAAGAATGGAGAAAGGAGAAAGGAAATCTAGTCTTTAAATCTAACTCTGAGATTTTCTAAAAAGGTTAGTGTTTCTAATAAAATAGCCACAGTGTTTAAAACCATGGCACTGCCACTGTTTCTGATCCAATGCAACCGAAGTTCAGCATAATAGTATACTGTGTATACTGTGTTTGTGTGTGTTGGCATCTTACCCACATACAGCTGGCTATAGAGCTCGAGGCGAGTGTGTCCCTGAGCCGGAGCAGATCTGATCTCTGGGTACTGCTGGTCCAGTTGGAGAATGGCCTCTTTAACATTCCTCTCTGCGCTGACCCTGTGCCACTGGTCATCGTTCAGCGGCGTCGGTGAGTGGACGGTGAGCTCCACTGGACCGTTCCCAACGTCAAACGAGAAGGAAACCACTGTTGGAGCTGAGAGGGACAAAAGGGAAACAAAGTAGACCATAAAACACAGTCACTGAGTTACTCTTACCAGGGAACCTTGTTTAAATAAGGTTTCTTTGGGATGATTTTGCTGTACAGGTTTCAGGACCAAATATTATCTCAGAACTATCGTAAAACAATGCCCCAGGCCTCCATTTCATGTAGGAATCTTCTGTGATGAGATTTTAGGGTCATTAAATTCTTCAGATGTCTGGTTCTTGTCACCACCAGTGTAAACACAACTTGTCTGTAATTTAATAACTGCACGCACTCTATTCTATGAACTTTATTCACACACACACTCACGCCTGTGGACAAAGTCACACTCGACCTACCATCAACACAGGACATCAACACATATCGCAAAAACACACCATGCTCTTCACAGACAGTGACCCGAGGAGAGGATTCCCCTGGGACACTGAGACCCTGGAGTTGTGTGACAGTGACATCACCCACAGCTCCACGGTATTTTATCTGTCTGGATAAGATCATCTGTCAAAACAACTAAATAAATGATAAAAACGAATGATGAATTCTGACTCTAGAATGGAGCACTTTACCTCAAAGCATTTTCATTTACTTTGATTACATTTGAAGCACTGATTTATTCAGAAATGTTGCTCCAATTTGCCACAGTACTCTCTTTAATTTGTCCAACTACATCATTGATAAAGATGCAAGTGAAAGCTATAGTGAGAAATCTCAGTTTAACATTTAAAACACTGTGGAGATTTTTTAATGTGTCAGTGTTGAATATTCTGCTTCATCGGTGTGGAAGAATGACAGATGGATCGCGGAGGTATTAGCAGCAGGTGAAATGTGAGTGTGTGTGTGTGTGTGTGATTCCTGGTGTCATTTTCTGCCCTGAGGGTTCTGTCCCAGTAAAGAGTTTTCCCTGAGGGCTTCACTGCTGCAAAATCCTGATTTAGACTCATCTGCCACCATCAGAGACACGCTGACACACACACATACACACACACACACACACACACACACACACACACACACACACACACACACACACCTCGCTGTGTGGCCTTAACTTCACACAACACTGATGATAGAACATTAATTACCGAAGCTGAACATACAGTCTGGCCCAATCTACTGGTCAGATTATGTTTTTTATTTTACTGTAGTAAACTGGATACATTTACAGATCAGTGCACATTAAAAAAAGAGCTACTTGCTTTGGGTTTAGAGAAACTAGCTCTTTATTGACAGCTTAAAGCTAATTTTGCTAAATCGATCTGAATGACCAAATTCTGAGAGGTCACAATATCAATACCACACACAGAAAACCTTTGAGCTGAAACTCATCATCAGAATGAACAGTTTTTATCCAGGTCTCAGACAGCAGCTGGTTAGAGGCCATAGAGGCCATACTCCCAGAGTTCAGCGCTAACTCGACCCCGGGGAATAGCTAATAGCGTTACTGAGAGAATGGAAGCTAGATTGGCTTTAATTGAATGGAGTTGGAGTGGAAAACAGAGTGGGATCCAGTCTGTAATTACTTTGCTGAGCTAAAACTATGGCCTATCCCACTGCTGTTGTTTAGAGCTCGATAGCGAGGGCTAGCTTAACCGCTACTAAAGACAGCAGTGATGTGTGAGAATTTTCTTACCTGTTACAAACCTAAAGGAGCTCTAGAAAACAGGTTTTCTGATAATCAGTTTGTCTTGAATATAGCTTTGACTTGTATCACATGTATATATGCAAACATTTCAGTGTTAGCAAGTGTGCCACTGTGAAATGTTAACCCTCAAAATATAAATCCACTCAATTTTTAAAAGCTTAATAATAAAATTAATGATTTAATTTAATCATTTATAAACAGTAACATCTGAGTCATTAAAGTGGAATGTATGTTTAAGGGTTTGTATGTGGAGAACTGAATCTCATACCTCTCATTATATTCCTTATTGTTTGTTAGCAGATCAATGCAGAACCTCAAGAGCCTCATTCCTCTCATTCATTGCTCGCTAACAGCTCAATACACAGCCTCAACATCATCCTTCATTTCATTTTATTCTTTATTGCTTGCTATCAACTTTATTATTATATGATACTGAAGTTTACTTCTTGAAATAACCTCAAGGGACATGCAGAAACAGGCTATACATGACAAACAAGCTTTTTAAAAGTGTTAAGATCTATAATAAGCTCTAGACCATGTAGGATGTCTCTCATGTATTGTCTCCTATAGCATGACTCTTTATTTCCCCTGCTACAGTGCATTGAGTTTTAATTGCACACTAAATAAAAAGACGTTAATCAACTCAGAATCAAAGTGCTCTGGGTTCATTAAGCTGCCAGTTCACCGGGGGCATTATAACAGGCAAATGCAGGAGCTAGATTAGAGTCTGAGATTCACCAGGGGTCACTGAGAGTGTCACAGAGGCTGAGATGGACAAATTGGACCAGTGTTTATTTGAGAAAATAATATTTGAATGTGGGCAGTTTGCTTTGTAAAAAAAAGAAATGATAATAAACAAATAAATAAATAAACAAACAATGCATTCTGGAGGCTGTTGTGTATGCATTATTTTAACCATACCTACCCTCCTCCAAAAGTTACATAATGCAGTTTCTGCAGTGATGAGCCTGAGGAACGACAGAGGCTCTATACTCTGTTACAGCTCAGTGATTTTTAAGCTGTAAGTTTAAGGTAAAAATACTACCTAGTGTTGCTTTAAATAGATGGTCATATGTTAATGGATGTGACATCACAAATATAACATATGAACCTTGTTTTGGTTCATATGTTATTGTATTATCTTTATATTTACTGTACTATATACTTTATTAATCATTTTATACATCTTTATAACCAAAATCTAGATAATCAAATAGGGAAAAAAACAGGAGTAAATTCCCCCTCAAAGTTAGTTCATTTCTTCTACAGCCTAAATTTTTCCTCTCTCTCTTTTTCGCTCTCTCTCTATGACACTCGCCCACCCTGCTGGAGTCCAGCTCCCTCCACCCATCACCGCACCAGAGCCATGGCCGACGTTCAGCTGCACACTGGATGCTTTAACACCTGCTCTCAGGAGCCATGCAGCGACAATTATTCTTCTTTATGTGCTCTGCAGCTCTCTTCGGTTGGCGTGCTGCTGCAGGTAGAGGGGGCTAGTCTGCTGTTGCTGACTTCGGTAAACATTGTGATAAATTGCGGGGATGTTTGCAGAGAAGAGGAGACTGGAAGAGAAGAGGAGGCGTGTGGTCAGCAGTTTCAGTTTCAGTGTCAGACAGGGACCATATTCACAGTTCAGATTCAGTTCAGAAAAGCACTGGACAGGACCCAAAACTGATACAGAAACCTGATCTTCTCTTTAATCCCAAATATAACTGATCAGATGGGACATGTTTGGTGTGTGAAGTTTGCATGGAGCAATCAAAAAGCAATGAAAGCTTATTCCTCAACAATAAACATCCTATAAATAATTTTTAAAGCAACCTTGGGTAAAATTTAATAGTTTTACTCCAATTTCAGAATATAATCAGCTTTTACAGCACTGCCCTAAAACAAAGGGGCCAGTGAGGAAGGGGGGTGGTTCCTTGGCTGCCTCCGAAAGTTACATAGTGCAGATTTGGAACTGTTACTTAAAGGTAATAATACTACCTCGTGTAGCTTTAGAAGTGAATTCCACAACTGCTGCTAACAAAATGACATCAGAGCACAACACACTTGCAGGAGAACATTAACTCCGCATTTAGATAGTAGGAACACCCTCCACAACCTTTACCACAACTCTACCATTACCAGTTTTAGACTGAGAAGGAAAAGCTTGGGGAGAGAAAAGATATTGCATGTGTTTGTGTTGTAGACGAGGATGCCTGGTTCCACCAATATAAAAAAAGTTTAGAAGTTTCTTTACAATTAAACTTTTTACATCGTATCACTCTGAATGCCTGTGTTTACATCTGAATCACTGCTATCTGCAGATAATTTGGAAAATACGTGGACCTCCCCTTTAATTCAGACACTGCTCTAGTGGGTGGTGCAGGTGCAGCAGGTGGATGTTTGTGCAGTTCCCCGCTCTCTCTGTCTCTCTCTCTGCGCCCTGCTCTGCCACTCTCTACTCTCTGATCCCTGTAATTGGATTTGCTGCACTTGGCTGGCCAACAGCGAGCATCAACACACTCCTGGACACACACACACACACAAACACTCAGACATACACTCAGGAGCAGTGTGTGGGAGTGTGTGTCTCTGTGTGGAGTGTGTGATTGAGGGCACTTCACCAACTACTGCACACACACACACACACACACACACACACACACACACACACACACACACACACAGTCACCAGGAAAGCTAAAAAGAAAGAGAGTGAGAGAAAGTAAGAGGGAGCATTCTCAACTAAACTAATGCTATATCGCAAAAGCGCATACATCACAATGTAGGTGGTCAAACGTAAATGGGTTCATGGTTGTGATGTCACCCTCCACCCCATTTACATTGGACCATCCATTCACCTTACAGCAGTTTAGCCCCTCCCATTCTTGTCGAAGTGACGCAAAGCGTAGTCTGTAGCCAGGTCACTGGAGTCAAAGGTGTGGGACTCACTTGGGGCTCACACCTAGATTTCTGTAAAGCTGCTTTATGACAACAAAATACAACTGTGAATAAATTGAATTAAAATGTAGAAACATAGAGTTCCATTCATTAAAGGCCCATCCCTTTAAAGAGACGACATTCAGTGACTATGAAACACTTGCTTATACATAAGAGTCTAAAGGGCAGGAAGAGACTGAACATCACGACTTTTCACAGGCTCTTCAGAGGAAGGACAATAAAAGAACATAAAGAAATAAAACAACCTTCATTTTTTTAATGTTCTTCACCCTGAGAGCAATGTCTGTGCTGTTAAAAAACTTTATTTATATGAAAGAGAGAGAGAGACTCACACAAAGAGAGAGAGAGAGAGAGAGAGAGAGAGAGAGAGAGAGAGAGAGAAGGCAAATGCAAGAGTAAAGCATGAGAAAGAAGGACAAGGATTAAAAAAGAAATAGAGATGGAACAGAAAAGAGTGAGTGTAAGAGCGAAGAATAGGAAAGTAAGGATGAGTGAGAGGGGGTGAGAATCGCAGGGACAGAGAGGACAAAAGAAAGGTGACAGAGAGAGAAGAGGAAAGTGTAAATAAGAGGAAAAAAGGAAGAAAAAGAGAAGAGAGAAGGCAGAGAGAGAGAGAGTGAGTTTATTTGTGAGAGAAGATGGATTGGCCACAGGATTCTGTTGTTCTCTCTGCTATCTGTTCGGTGTGAATTATAGAAAAATGAAAACACCAGGATGGTTGTGTGTGTGTGTGTGTGTGTGTTTGTGTGTGTTGGGGGGTATTCTTGGTTGAGTTAGGAGTTTTCATTGAGCCTCTCTCTCTCATACAGATTGCCATATCTATATTAAAGATTCATTTTGGGCATCAAAGAGCATCAGGAAAGCTCTGGTCGCTCCATATTCTGAGTCTGTAGAGGCCTGTTGAACACCAGAGTTAATACAGACCTACATTAAAGGGCTCACATCAACGAAAAACAAATTTTTCTTCCTGTTAGCTTTTTGTAAACACTGCCAAAATATTACTATCCAAACCACTGAAAAAACATCCGTCTGACCTAAGCTGGGAAAAACCGCCCTTGAACTCACTGTTCACTGGTTATTGTGTCACAACCAAGGAAACATTTATCTGTGAAAAAAATGGGCCAATAAAAACCCCTCTGCACGGCTGTGTCGCTGTATTTGCCAGAAAACTGGAGAATTCTAGCTCTATGCTTTACAATATGTGATGACAAATAACACCATGAATGTGGAAGGAGAAAGCACAAACAACAGCTAAGATTTCTAAAAATACTGCTACAAAAATGTGGAGTTACTTCTAAACAGGTTTAAACCCCTGCTGAAACACCCCAGCACAGAGGTCACGCTATGGCTCCTGAAATTTGCACTCATTTATAAAGCCCCCTGCCTCCTCTTCCTCACCACATTACTGCAGTTACGAGAAAAAACACAGACCTGAAACTCTCTGCTCTCTTCTATTAACTTCCTCTCAACTCCACAGCCCTTTCACTGGAGAAGAAACGACTTCAAATCGGACTTGAGTGCAGAGAATTCAGCAAGGATTCTAGTGTAATTAAGTGCTGTTCAGATCTGGAGGCTCTCCAGGGCTCTGCAACAGAGGAGAGCCTCTGTTTCTGCCAAAGATGACAACAGCAACAACAACAACAACAACAAGGTGTAGGTATTTACACAGAAGGAGAGTACAGGACTTAAAGGGACATAATCTCCTCTTTTCCACAAGTTTTACACAGCTCTGGTTCTTAATGAAATGTCTGTGACCTGCTTTTGTCAAAACCCCACAGCAGCTTCTCCTGTCTAAACAGCCCATCAACAGCCAATCAATGATAATGAGCCGCTCGCTGTTCACCCCGACCCCGAGTGCACAGTAGTGAGGACCAAAAGCTCTGGTTTTTAGCCATTTTCACTCAGATCTCTTTCTTCTCCTTTCACATTTTCTTCATTTATACTCAGTGCTCATTGTGTCTGTTTTCCTGCGTTAACCTCATCTTTGCACTCTCGCGGGTCCAGCTCTGGGATTGGACTGGCTCAGATGAGGGGGAGGGGCAATACTAAATACTACTCTTTGCATGTGACGTCTGAAGCGGAGCAGAGTCAGAACAGCTCATTTTATTCCATGTTTTCAGACTTGGGCAACGCACAGAAAACTGACTGCTTGGACTTGTTTGGGTGTGTGTGGGTTGGTGAGCTCCAGATATGTCCTCTTTAAAAGTTAAAACTGCAACATTAAATTACACTCATCATTAACAAGTTCAGTAAATGAAGCTGCAGAGCGAAATCTCTCTGGTCCAATACTTTTCAAGTTGTAGGTTCTAGTCCCGCTCCGGGTGACTGTCTGTGAGGAGCTGGTGTGTTCTCCCTGTGTCTGCGTGGGTATCCTCCGGGTGCTCCGGCTTTCTCCCACTGATTCTAGGTAGGCTCTGGTCCTCTGTAAGCGGTTACAGATAATGAATGAATGAATGAATGGACTAATTCAGCATTAAAATACAAACAATGAAGCTTAACAAGCACCAAACCAACATGAGATCAACATAAACCAGCTTTAATCCACAGCGAGGGATGAAGAGTGGTGTCTCGTGTCTTCAGTAGAGAGTCTCAGCTCAGTCTCGTTATTAACTGAAGGCACTGTGTTCTGCAAAAGTAAACCCTGCTTTCTGGTTGTTCTCTATGTTTGTAGTAAACAGAGAACCTGTGGAAATCAGTTTGAAGTCCAGTCATGCCTCTGTAGTTTCTCAGCCGTGAATATTCTCCAACTCCTCCCTGAGATTTTTGGAAAGGGGAAATCGTCCTTGGCACAGAAGAGAGAGGGCGGGTTTAACCCCTCCTCGTTTGTGGAGTGGACGCGGTTCATTTGGACAGAGACTCTTCAGCCCATCGCCAGGCGGCCGGCGCGAAGCCATGTTTACAACTGGAGTCTGCAGACGTGAGCCAGAGAATTCAGACGAAACACAGAGAGAGCCTTTAAAGGAACAACACAGAAATGTCCTTCCACTTTTTGTACAAAAAGTCTATGAAGACTTCTAAAACGCATTTTAAAGTGCACCATTCCCTCCACAGTCCATCCATCCACACATGAGGTGAGATGTGATGTCACAGACAGAGCAGAGAGGAAAATAACAGAAGAAAATAAAAGAGATGTGGAAAGGAATAGTGGGAGTTATATAAAATTTATGAGACATATTTTTTTAATTTTTCATTATGTTTTATCAGCGATAGTCACCAGATACTTGATCAGGCGTGCTGTGTGTGGCGTGCTCTCTCTCTCTCTCAGCTCTCAGAAAGGGTCTCTGAAGTGAGATTTAGGAAAAACTAAACTGGGGGCCAGTGATAAGCTCATTAAACAGAGCCTGAGGCCTTTCCAGCTGTGGACAGCCCGGGTTAAGTGTGGAATATTTTGTAGAGGCCAGAAATAACCCACAGAGCCTCTTGCCATCTCACGCCAGTCCTGTATCTGTGTGTGTTTGAGTTGTGGGGTTGGGGTTGGGGGTGAAGTTATAGTTAAACCTTGACCTCAGTGAAAATATCTTAGTTGTATCAGCGAAATGCTGCACTTATTAAAACAAAGCCATGCACAGAGCCCTGAGCTGAACACGGTGGATGAGCTCAGAGCCCAGCTCCAATCTACTGCACACACACACACACACACACACACACACACACACCCTGGGGACATTAGATTGATTCCACTTTTTCCTGGAGATTTACCCTAACCTTAACCTAGGTCTGGACGATACGGCAACATTTATATCACAATATATTTTTTTATTTTGACCGATATGATATAATTCCGATATCGGTACAGACGGTATAAAACCCACTGAAAAACTTCCAAGAACAAATAAGAAACAAGACATCACCATCAAACATTAACCTATTGGCTTTGTCCATATTAATATTTTTAAAATAAATGTTAAACTGAGAGCTGAACTGAAACATAACTGCTCAATAACAGACGTTATCAGTGAGAGATGTTGTAAATAATATATTTGAAATAGTGTGTGCAGAATTATTAGGCAAATGCATCTCTGTAATGAGAAGGGGTGTGGCCTAATGACACTAACACCCTATATAAGGTGTGCTTAATTATTAGGCAACTTCCTTTCTTTTGGCAAAATGGGTCAGAAGAGAGATTTGACGGACTCTGAAAAGTCAAAACTTGTGAGATGTCTTGCAGAGGGATGCAGCAGTCTTAAAATTGCCAAACTTTTGAAAAAATAACTGTCCATGAATTGAGGAAAATCAAGCGTGAAGCTGCCAAGACGCCATTTGCCACCAGTTTTGTCATATTTCAGAGCTGCAACGTTACTGGAGCATCAAGAAGCACAAGGTGTGCGATACTCGGGGATATGGCCAAAGTAAAGAAGGCTGAAAAACGACCACCTTTGAACAAGAAACATAAGATAAAACATCAAGACTGGGCCAAGAAATAACTTAAGACTGATTTTTCTAAGGTATAATGGACTGATGAAATGAGTGACTCTTGATGGATGGGCGAGAGGCTGGATCGGTAAAGGGCAGAGAGCTGCACTCCAACTCAGACGCCAGCAAGATGGAGGTGGGGTACTGGTATGGGCTGGTATCATCAAAGATGGACTTGTGGGGCCTTTTCGGGTTGAGGATGGCGTGAAGCTCAACTCCCAGACCTACTGCCAGTTTCTGGAAGACACCTTCTTCAAGCAGTGGTACAGGAAGAAGTTGGTATTGTTCAAGAAAAACATGATTTTCATGCAGGACAATGCTCCATCACATGCATCCAAATACTCCACAGCGTGGCTGGCCAGTAAAGGTCTAAAAGAAGAAAAAATAATGACATGGCCCCCTTGTTCACCTGATCTGAACCCCATAGAGAACATGTGGTCCCTCATAAAATGTGAGATCTACGGGGGGGAAACGGTACACCTCTCTGAGCAGTGTCTGGGAGGCTGTGGTGGCTGCTGCACAAAATGTTTATCGTAAACAGATCAAGCAACCGACAGAATCTATGGATGGAAGGCTTTTGAGTGTCATTGTAAAGAAAGGTGGCTATATTGGTCACTGATTTGTTTTTGGTTTTGTTTTTGAATGGCAGAAATGTTTATTTCTAAATTTTGTGTTATATTGGTTTACCTGGTGAAAACAAACAAGTGAGATGGGTATAAATTTGGTTTTTATTAAGTTGCCTAATAATTTGGCACAGTAATAATTACCTGCACAAACAGATATCCTCCTAATCCTCCAAATCTAAAAAAACCCACTCCAACTTCCAAAAATATTAAGCTTTGGTATTTGAGTCATTTGGGTTGATTGAGAACAAAGTTGTTGTTCAAAGAATCCTCTCAAATACAACTTGCCTAATATTTCTGCACACACTGTGTATATAGAAATATTGTCCATCCCTAATTTAACTATAAAAATGTTTCACAATACTTCAGACAATAATAAGCCTTACAAAATGGTTAGGTAATGCAGTGACTTTACTTATTCATTTAGTAATGCTTAGGTCTTATTCCTTAATACTGATCTAAGTACCGTTAATTAATATACCCTTATATATAAACATAATTACTTCAATATTGGGACCAGTCTGTGGTCCCCACAAGTAAGTCAGGTCCTCAAACTGTGTACTTGTAAACAGATTTTGGTCCCCACAATGTGAGTCACAGCCTGGCACACACACATTCACACAAACACTAGTTTACAGTAAAGTACATACATACATACATACATCTTCTTTTCCGCTTTTCCATTTCAGGGTCGCGGTGTAGTTTACAGTAAAGTATAATAAATATTTCCCATGAATATAGTCAAATATAATAACATTTTCCCAAAGAAGTGAGTTTAAATAAACCTCAAAGTTTGTCTCCACATGTCACTGGTAAACTGATATAGAGCATCTTCATTAATTTTGGGGTTTGGTTTTGTACCATTTCAAATGTGTGTATTAATACCATGACCAGGCTCCATCAGCCGAAGTCTAATCTCAACCCCAATCTCAATCTTAAAAGGGGGAAAAAAAAGCACTTCACATTTTTCAGGACCTGATTTTTCCTGCCGTTTGGACATTTTTGTTCCGGAAAATATGTAAAACCAGAGACACACTCTCAGTCTGAAGTTTCCCTCTGCTGTAACCCAGTCTGGCAGAGGCCGGGCCTTATTTCATGCTCTGAGTGGATTTGGCCGCCTCTCGTTTTGGGGCAGAGTTGAGGAGAAGGCGGGATTAAGAGGCAGGGCAGAATCGATGAGCTGTAATGGAGGCCAGGAGAAAGCTGGAGAGGTTCAATTTCACCAGTGATCTTCTGACTCCAGAGAGGACTCCTCATACACACACACACACGGCCTAAACACACTCCTAATCTCGTCCAGCGGCCTGCAGCTGCTCCAGATTACTCATCATTCAGGACGGATTCATGCACAGCAGTAAATATCCAGTTTTAAAGGGATGCTGGAGTGTGTCTCTGTGTGTGTTTGAGCTGTGGAGGCTCAGCTGGACTTCCCAGAGCTTCACACAAACATCCACACACACAAACACACACACAGATACACTACTGCAGTTTCACATTATCAGCCTCAACTGTACACAAGCTTTAAGGACACCAACAGTCTTGAAAAATAAAGCTCCGCTACTTAGCCAGAAGAAAACAGAAGCAGCAAGGCAGGAAACACACACCTCAGCCTTATTTGAGCTGTTAGTTGTGTTCTTTTCCTGAAGCAGGGCATGACGCCTCCATCACGGTGGGCTTTCTCTACCCAGTTCATCTGCTCTGGTTTTACTGCACAACTGCACTAACCGATATCAGAGAAAATAATCGGTAAATCTCAGACTGCAATCATTCTGCATAAAAAAACATGATCAATTTTTTTGTGCTGCAGCCTGCACTAATCTTCCTTTTATCTGGATAACTATCAGTCGCCAGATTTTCTTAACTGAGAAGCCTCTGTACTCTGGGACAGTGAGACAGAGGCATTTTCCATCTGCACTGATTTAACTCAGAATCCAATTCAAAAACGCAACCCAATTTTCACATTGATGTCACAAAAAAAATTGTACATTGTACTGAGCATAACGACAGGATCGTTTAAACACTGGGACACTGCTGCAAAATGTTTGAAGTGGCCCCTGACTGTCCTCATCCGTGAATGTAAATACATCAGTGTTTCAATAGCAGTGAAAAGAAGGGTAGAACTACACTGGATTTATAAAAGTGCGTCCAAATTTTCCACTTCTTTCAGCAGGTCTGTTCAACATTTGAAGAATTCTGATTATTCAGCCTAAATAATGCAGCAGTTGGAAAATATGAATAAGCTCTGAACAAGTGCAGGCCATGTTTAAAATATATATTATACATACACAACACAACATTTTATATTAATACATCATGAAGCACTCAATTCCTATAGTATATCAATCAAGGTCATATTTTTACACCTACTTTTTGCAGTGGGTGTGTTTTTGTTGTAGTCTCTGACTTGGGACCGCAGAAACGTGTCCTTTTTCGTGTTTACGGATCTCCTTCTTGGAAATGCTGAGCATCCGTCACATCCCCTCCAGTCTAAAGCCAATAAACTCTGGGCAGAGAGAGGGGCACTAAGCGCTAATGCAGCGTAGCCTCATCGCCATGCTAATGACGGCCAAGCTAATTCCAGGCCCTCTTCATTAGCTACTGGCAGCAGCTACTCCCTCACTCTCAGGAAGGATGCTGCATGATCGTCCACAAAAGGCAGAATGTAATGGACCTAAGAAGCTAATTAACCCTTCAATGACCACCATGGGGTTTACACTTTCAGAACTATACATTCCTTCTGTTTGTTTAATGTTCCTTACTGCTATGAAGAGGAAATACTCTACAAAATCTACAAACCTTCAGTGAATATTGCATCCAATTTCTTTATGATTTAAATTTAATGAAACGTTGTTGCTAAAATAAATAGTTATTTACAGGGGATATATTATGAAAAAATATCCCTTCTTTGCTCCACTTCTGATATCAAGTGCAGAGACTTTAGAATTGCCCCACCCCCCTTGTCTGAATCTGTCCAATCACAGCGCTGCACCCGCATTTTTGTGAGAGCGCAAAGACACGTTTAAACACTGCAAGACACAATACGGACACAATGAGGGAGGAGAAATAAGAGCACTGAGTAAAAACAGAGAAACCGAGAAGAAGAAAGAGAAATGAGCAGAAACCAGCTAAAACGGCTAAAAACCAGAGCATCTGCTCCGCGCTCCTCACTGCTGTGCGCTCGGGGTCGGGGTGAACAGCGAGCGGCTCATTATCATTTAAAGGAACAGCCACTGAAAGAGACATATTTAAAAGCAATTGTATGATTACACAACTCATTATAATTCAGTTCAACATTTTGTATTCAATAGCAACAAAACAATCATCATATTAAAAGCATAATAAAATATAGTATGTATCTTCATTTAATCAGTGAATCTAATGTGTAAGGCCTCTAGTCCAGCTCCTGAAAATTTAATGAAATAAGAGTTTCACTACAACACTCAAAGCATGAAGAATCCTCTAAACAAAAATAAACTAAGCGTGTGGTTTTTTAGCTCTCAGCAATCATCAGAGCATCTCAGAGTCTACAGAGGACCCTTGGGGGAGAACAGAAGAGAACTCATGTTATTTCTCAGCAGGTGCTTTCTCCTGAAATGAGCTTTTAGAGGGAAGAGTTGTGTATACCCACCCAGACTCATCATCATCATCATCATCATCATCTCTCTCCTTCCCTCTCTCTCTCTCCATCTGAATGCCCATCTACTGAAAGTGCTGAGTGATACTCTTCTCTCACACTCTCTCCACCTTCCTCGCTCTCACCACCCTTCCTTCAACATCCTCTCCTCCTCCTCTCTCTCATTATCCCCCCACTCTATCTCAGTATCTCTCCCCTAGCGTTCAGTTCTCCTCCTCCTTCTCTCCTTCTTTCACTCTCACTCTCACTCCCTGACTCTTCAGACGTGTTGGAGGAGGAGGAACAGGTTTGATGAATGAACGCAGTAAAGTTGCTTTCTTTCTCCTCCACAAATACACACACTGCTGCCTCCCTCTTTCTCACCACCCCTCTCTCTCTCTCTCTCTCTCTCTCTCTCTCTCTCTCTCTCTCTCTTTCTTGCTCTCTCACACATTACATCCATAAACACTAACATTTAAAATTTTTGGAGTCACTTGTCACATTAATAATTGCTCTTACATTATTCAGTAATAAACAGTGTCAGCTGAAGTGCACCATGTTAACACACCAGCTACCAGACACTATTTAATATCTGAATCTGTGGAGAAGCAGAAAAGTGCAACCAACTTTTAAGACAGACTTTTGTAAGTGTGAAGAATTAGCCTCTAAAACTAAGACGCAAAGAATATAAACACAGCAATTTCCAAGGGTGTCTGACCTTGTGTTCTGTGTGTGTGTGTGTGTGTGTGTGTGTGTGTGCATCAGTTTGTGACACTTACATTGTGGGGACAATTTTCAATTTTAATGTCCCCTTAAAGGGATACGATTGTGGGGAAAAACGCAGTTCTAAGCTCCACTGTTTTTAAGGTGGAACAGTGTGTTTGAGGAGGAAAAATAATGACTATAAGTTTTTATTCACTGTGTGAATTACCACAGAAACTCACTTGTAGTTCGAGTTAGCTCTGTCGGTAATGCAGTTAGCCATCTCCCGAGTTTGGAGACAATTCCACTTTAAGTGATTACCCACTTATGGAGCAGGAGTAGAGCAACATCCTCATTTTGGTTTGTGCTTTTCAATGTTTGTAGTTCTCTCCATTGTCTAAAAAAACTGCAGATGCTCATAGAAAGATTAGCATACTAAATACATTAGACTGGTTTCCAGCTTAAACCAACTGGAGAGCAGCAAACGGTTGCTGAATTTTATAAAAAGTGTTTTTTGATTATAATCGTGAACTATGCCTTTAATGTAAATCATAACATTTTATATGTGAAGTGCTAGACACTTTTAAGGAAAGGTTAGAGAAAGGACGACTGTACTTGTGTGTGTGTGTGTGTGTTGTGTACAGAGCCCAGGGAGTAGGAGATAGACCATTCCCAATGGTGTCTATTCTGGAGCTGAGAGGTTTATATAAACACTGTGTTTCAATACAGCGGCTCTTACGCCTTTCAGCGCTGGCTTTCCCTGTGCTCTACTCTGAACCACTCTTTGTCCTCTGTGCACGTTAAGGGCGTATGAATAGACCGAAACCAGGAGAAAAAAAAGATGAATAGCAGACATTTGCATTTGACATCACCACGCAAAAATGGAGGGGAAAAAAGAGGACTGTGACAATGGAGCACTTTAGAAAATAAGCCGGCGTTGTGCGCAACACAGGATTTCCCTGAGACCGTGTATTTTGTGCGGTTCGGATTTGGATTATCTTTTGTGCGGTAAACAGTGTGGCAGAGAGAAAGGGCTGGAGCCGGGAAATGTGCGTGAGGGAGATTTCCCAAACTCCCGCCTTTTCTCTCCTTTCATTCTCCGTGGGTTCGGGACATCGTCTGCGGAGCTCCGTTATTCCGCCCCCTCTGTAATCCCAGTGCAAAAGGGACACTCTCAGTAAACAGATGTTTATAAGCAATTACAGGCTGTTTTAAGTCCGTCTCCTCGAGAGGTAGGGCTCACGTTTGAGGAAAATGTGAAAAATTAGATGACGAGGCACATTGTGTGCACACAAACACAGCCATGGCTACAACAAACAGTCCTCCAGACCCAAGGCCCACCATCCAGAGAGAGAGAGAGAAGAAAAGACTTCCCATCATCTTTCAGCTTCAGGGAAATACCTGTTTCCATCCTAAAGGCTGTTCCATCCTCAAAAGGTGCCCCAGGAGCACTCAGAAACACCACGAACTTAAAATAAAACAGCCTTTTGATCTCCCAGGTTCTCTGTGTCCTCTCCACTCTCTCCAGCCCCTTATACCTTAAATCTTTTATACCTGCTTTGGCCAAAATCCCACTAAATTCAAGCCTCCCCACAGCATTCTCCCCCTGTCTAAACAGCCCGGTTCAGGACGCCTGCTCTCAGCGCCTGTTCCTTTAAATGATAATAAGCCGCTCACTGTTCACCCCGACCCTGAGTGCACAGCAGTGAGGAGCAGACGCTCTGTTTTTTCTTCTCTATTTTTACTCAGTGCTCTTATTTCTCCGTGCTCGTTGTGTCTATGTTGTGTCTGCATTTAACCTCGACTTTGTGCGCTCACATAAACACAGGTCCAGCGCTGTGATTGGACAGACACAGATGAGGGGGCGGGGCAATTCTAAAGTCTCTGCACTCGACGAAGTTGTTGTCTTCTGAGTTGGGCAGTCCACAGAAAAATGACTGGGAAATCTTGTCTTACAGTGTTGGTGTGCTCCATATCCATAAATGAATGTTTACATGCGCTGAACTAGTGATTTCTTCATAAATCACTTGCTGTCTGACATACTCTCCCCTCACTGGCAGGGGGCACTGTTACCAGACCATTAGTGTTAATCACTGCATGTGTCAGTGGTTTTAATCTTGTGGTTCTTCTGTGGTAGCACACCTTGACTGAGAGACGCTGTCCCATGCTCTATCTCACAAACTCGACTATAGTCTTCATCCTTTTCTGCTCTATAATCAGACTCTATTCTATTGTTCATTCCTCTCGTCTTTTCTCCGCTGCAGTTCAGAGCTGAATAGTTTCACTGAAACTTGAAAAATTGCAGTACTTTTTGCTCTCAAGTTTCGATCACACACAGCTCCAGCCATTATTCTGTATTTATCCACCACCCTCATGTGCTTTTATGTTTCAGTAACTGTTACTAATGCTGCACCGCAGCAGCTCCACTGTGGGAAAAGTCACTTACTGGCTGTAATCATGGTCACACACTTTCAAACACTTTCAGATCTGTCTCCTTCACGTCCGGACAGTGTTTCTGAAGCTGTGTGTCTCTCTGCTGGACGTCCAGCCTCCAGCAGGTGAATAAATACACCGCAGTGAAAGCAGGTCCTCTGTGAATATTCTCCCATGTTCTTACATACATCACACGACAAAAGCAATATTTGAAAAGCGCTATTTGACTGAGGAAATTCCCACTGAGCTTGTCGTACCCAGCAATAAAGACTCGCTGACTCTGATACTGGCTCTCATTACAGGACAATAATGAGTGAGAGAGAGACAGAGAGAGCGAGAGAGAGAGAGAGAGAAATAAGGTGGCAGTCAGAGAATGGAAGGCAAAGATGTAGAGGTAGATGTGTAGAGAGACTCGGGGTTAGTGAGGAGAAGGTGAATAACAGATGAATTTGAGTGAGACAATAGAAGAAAGGAGAGATAACGGAAGATATGAGAGCAGATGATGGAGGAATTGAGAGACAGTGAAGGAAAGAAAAAAGGTGGGAATGGAGAAAGGAGTGGAAGGGACAGTAAGAAGGTGTGAGGGAATATGACGGAGGGACAGTGCGTGACAGAGAGAGAGAGAGAGAGAGAGAGAGAGAGAGAGAGAGAGGCAGTTAGTGATTAAAGGAGAAAGAGACTGAGTAAAGAAAGGAGTGCAGAGAGATGAGGAAAGGAGAAGAAAGGGAAGGCAATCGAAAGATTGCGAAAGGGGGAGAGGGAGAGCGAAGATGAGAGGCAAGTAAAGGAGAGGAAAGAAGGGAAACAAAGAAGGGAAAACCTGTGTGTGTGTCTGTGAGCGAGAGAGAGAGAGAGAGAGACAGAGAGAGAGAGAGAGAGACTCATGTACTCACATTTAAGCTCCAGTCGGATGAAGTCTGTGTTTCCGAGGTTCTCCAGGAAGACTCCGTATGGAGCTGAGGTTTTGAAGTAGAAGGAAATGTCTGCACTCGTCTCTCCCTGAAAAGTGGAAAAGTGCAGGTAGGACGAAGGTGTGTTGAAGGAGGCTGCGTTCCAATAGCTACCTGCAAACACACACACACACACACACACACATTCAAGTTACATTCTGTGTCCCAGCTGAGCCAGTCTCATACAGATACCCTGCAGTGTAAAGCTGGAAGGTGGGAATGTCAGTGCTGTATTCTGCTCCGACACGAGACACAGCTGTGAGTTGAACTCAGGGCGTTAGAGGAAGGAGAACACTAATCTCCGCAGATCTGTGGTCTGAGAGGAACCCAGTGTGTCACCTCTGAGGTCATATCTGGGTGAGAGCACACTGTTTGCCCTCCGGTTTAAAGCAACACTAGGTAGTGTTTTTACCTTAAAGTTTCAGCTTCAGAATCATTGTGATGCTCCTCTGGACTGTAAGAGTGAGAACAGAGTCCCCCTACAGTACTACTCCACCCTCCAGCACTGCAGAAACTGCACTATGTAACTTCCTCTCCCTCCCTTGATTTCAGGACAGTGCTGTAAATATGATTTACACTCTGCAACAGTAGGGGGAGCCCAGGAGCAAAAATACCAAATGTTAAATCTGTAATCACCTGCTATAACTCTCTCTCCAAACACACACTAAACATGCATTTTTCAACCCAGAGAGTGCAACTCTATCTATAAAAGCCTTAATAAACAAAAGCTGGTTGCAACGCTGGCTCCATATGGCACTTCATTCTGTTAATTCAGCGTTCAGGACTCTCCCTGTATCCACTCTTCGTTAGCTGGAGGTGTTAACCAGCGTGGCTTTCTTTAAAACACAGAAGAAATACGTGCAAAGTCTCCAGAGAAATTAACATGAGAAGTTCACTGTGTTTTCCAAAAACAAATCAGCACTATACACTGGAGCACAGTGTGGGGATAAGAGCAATACTCCTGGAGGGAATTAAAATATAATTTCAGCTCTTAGATGTAACAGAACCAATAACTGCAGTTTGAGTCTCGTTTTCTCAAAGCCCAAAACCCTGGAGGAAACACCCAGTCGTTAACTGAGCACTGATCACAAGCTTGTGGTGGAAGAACAGGACCACAACGGGTTCAGAAATACTTACTGTTATATATTTATATTAATTCACTGTCCACATTCCCCTGGAGCGTACACTAAAAGGTCAGAGTGTTAACATCAGCTCCACTGACCATGCAGGTGGTCTTTGTACTTCTACAATCACAGACTGTAGTCTATCTGTTGCTCTTCATACTTTGTTAGCCCCCTTTCACCCTGTTCTTTAATTCTCAGGAGCCCCACCGGACCCCCATAGTCCTGCTGGCAGTTTTAATCCCCTCCGTGTCACTGCTGGACTGAGAATAGTCCACCAACTAAGACATCCAGCTCTAAGAGAAGGGCTCTGACAGAAACTGAAATTGGTCAGCGATTAAAGGAACAGGGGAGGTGTTTCTAATAAAGTGGCCATTGAAAGGACTCTGCACTCAACAGAGAAAAGACCTCAAAAGAGAAACAATAAATAAGAGGCACAACCTGGTGAATGGTTTGGAAACATTGAAAGTTACCCCTTAAGTGGCTTTAACAGCGTCTGAGCGGTGGGCTCTGGTGTGTGTGAGAGCAGAGGTGAATAGAGCTTGTGATGAGAGTCACTAGCTCTCGCTCTCTCTCTCTCTCTCTCTCTCTCTGAAAGACACTCTCCACTCCCTGACCCACCACTCCAGCCGTAATGGAGGTGCTGACCACATCAGGGCCGAGCCCCATCTTACACTTACACACACCAGCCACTTCATTATAAACACCCACCTTACACTTACACACACCGGCCACTTTATTAGAAACACCCATCTTACACTTACACACAACAGCCACTTCATTATAAACACCCACCTTACACTTACACACACCGGCCACTTTATTAGAAACACCCATCTTACACTTACACACAACAGCCACTTCATTATAAACACCCACCTTACACTTACACACACCGGCCACTTTATTAGAAACACCCATCTTACACTTACACACAACAGCCACTTCATTATAAACACCCATCTTACACTTACACACACCGGCCACTTTATTAGAAACACCCATCTTACACTTACACACACCGGCCACTTTATTAGAAACACCCATCTTACACTTACACACACCGGCCACTTTATTAGAAACACCCATCTTACACTTACACACACCGGCCACTTTATTAGAAACACCCATCTTACACTTACACACATCGGCCACTTTATTAGAAACACCCATCTTACACTTACACACATCGGCCACTTTATTAGAAACACCCATCTTACACACACCGGCCACTTTATTAGAAACACCCATCTTACACTTACACACATCGGCCACTTTATTAGAAACACCCATCTTACACTTACACACACCGGCCACTTTATTAGAAACACCCATCTTACACTTACACACACCGGCCACTTTATTAGAAACACCCATCTTACACTTACACACACCGGCCACTTTATTAGAAACACCCATCTTACACTTACACACATTGGCCACTTTATTAGAAACACCCATCTTACACTTACACACACCGGCCACTTTATTAGAAACACCCATCTTACACTTACACACACCGGCCACTTTATTAGAAACACCCATCTTACACTTACACACACCGGCCACTTTATTAGAAACACCCATCTTACACTTACACACATTGGCCACTTTATTAGAAACACCCATCTTACACTTACACACACCGGCCACTTTATTAGAAACACCCATCTTACACTTACACACACCGGCCACTTTATTAGAAACACCCATCTTACACTTACACACACCGGCCACTTTATTAGAAACACCCATCTTACACTTACACACACCGGCCACTTTATTAGAAACACCCATCTTACACTTACACACATCGGCCACTTTATTAGAAACACCCATCTTACACTTACACACATCGGCCACTTTATTAGAAACACCCATCTTACACACACCGGCCACTTTATTAGAAACACCCATCTTACACTTACACACATCGGCCACTTTATTAGAAACACCCATCTTACACTTACACACACCGGCCACTTTATTAGAAACACCCATCTTACACTTACACACACCGGCCACTTTATTAGAAACACCCATCTTACACTTACACACACCGGCCACTTTATTAGAAACACCCATCTTACACTTACACACACCGGCCACTTTATTAGAAACACCCATCTTACACTTACACACACCGGCCACTTTATTAGAAACACCCATCTTACACTTACACACACCGGCCACTTTATTAGAAACACCCATCTTACACTTACACACATCGGCCACTTTATTAGAAACACCTATCTTACACTTACACACACCGGCCACTTTATTAGAAACACTCATCTTACACTTACACACACCGGCCACTTTATTAGAAACACTCATCTTACACTTACACACACCGGCCACTTTATTAGAAACACCTATCTTACACTTACACACATCGGCCACTTTATTAGAAACACCCATCTTACACTTACACACAACAGCCACTTTATTAGAAACACCCATCTTACACTTACACACACCGGCCACTTTATTAGAAACACCCATCTTACACTTACACACAACAGCCACTTTATTAGAAACACCCATCTTACACTTACACACACCGGCCACTTTATTATAAACACCTATCTTGCACTTACACACATCGGCCACTTTATTATAAACACCCACCTTACACTTACATACACCGGCCACTTTATTAGAAACACCCATCTTACACTTACACACACCGGCCACTTTAGTAGAAACACCCATCTTACACTTACACACACCGGCCACTTTATTAGAAACACCCATCTTACACTTACACACACCGGCCACTTTATTAGAAACACCCATCTTACACTTACACACACCGGCCACTTTATTAGAAACACCCACCTTACACTTACTCACACCGGCCACTTTATTAGAAACACCCACCTTACACTTACTCACACTGACCACTTTATTAGAAACACCTATCTTACACTTACACACACCGGCCACTTTATTAGAAAACCCATCTTACACTTACACACACCGGCCACTTTATTAGAAACACCTATCTTACACTTACACACATCGGCCACTTTATTAGAAACACTCAACTCAACTCAACTCAACTCAACTTTATTTATAGAGCACTTTAAAAAACACCAACAGTTAAAACAAAGTGCTGTACAAAAGATGTTTATAAAACAAACTAAAACAAAATAAAATAACCAATAATGAAAAATAAATAACTTAAATAAAAACAACACTAATAAAATTAATAAAAGAAAACAAACGTCTCATGCTGAGTTGAAAGCCAAGGAATAAAAATGGGTTTTAAGATAAGTTTTAAAAACCGAAAGTGAAGAAGCCTGCCTAATCTGTAATGGTAGGCTATTCCACAGTTTCGGCGCAGCAATTGAAAAAGCTCTATCTCCTCTGAGCTTACGTTTTGACCTCGGCACCTCCAGGAGCAGCTGATCAGCTGACCTGAGGCACCGAGCAGAGACGTGGGGGTGTAGCAGCTCAGTGAGGTAAGGTGGGGCGAGTCCATTTAAAGATTTGAAAACAAATAAAAGAATCTTAAAATGTACTCTAAAATGCACAGGCAACCAGTGGAGAGAGGCCAGAATGGGAGTGATATGTTCCCTCTTACGTGATCCCGTTAAGAGTCGGGCAGCAGCATTTTGCACCAATTGGAGACGTCTGAGGGAGGACTGGCTGACTCCAAAATACAGTGCATTGCAGTAATCCAATCGGGATGTGATGAAGGCATGGATTACTGTTTGAAAGTGCTCGTAAGAGAGAATTGGCTTCACCTTTGCCAGCTGCCTCAGGTGGAAAAAGCTGGACCTAACTACTGTGCCTATTTGGCGGTCCAATTTAAAATCACTGTCCATCTTAAAACCCAAATTTAAGATAGTTGGCTTCACATACAAAGTCAAGGGGCCCAAATCAACTGGAGGGGCTTCACAGGGACCACTGGGACCAAACACCATCACTTCTGTTTTGTTTTCGTTAAAATGTAAAAAATTTAAAGCCATCCAGTCTTTAATGTCATTGAGACATAACAACAGTGGTTTAATTGAGAAAGCATCTTTCTTCTTTAAAGGGACATATATCTGGCTGTCGTCAGCGTAACAGTGAAATGCAATGCCATGTTTTCTCAAGATAGAGCCCAATGGGAGCAGATAAAGTGAGAAAAGGAGGGGTCCTAAGATTGAGCCCTGTGGAACTCCATATGATAGGGGAGCTGAGGAGGATTCTGAGCCAGCAAAACTCACACACAAAGTTCTGTCCGTCAGATAGGACCTAAACCAGTCCAAAGCACTACCACAAATGCCGACTAGATGCTGCAAGCGGGAAACTAAAATGTTGTGATCCACTGTGTCAAAAGCAGCAGTTAGATCCAGCAGGACAAGAATTGCATGGTCCCCAGAATCATTGGCCAGGAGAATGTCATTAAAAACCCTGAGCAACGCTGACTCTGTACTATGCAAGGTTTTAAAACCAGACTGAAAAACCTCCAGAATATTATGCTCATCCAAAAATAATTTCAGTTGAGCATAAACAACTTTCTCCAAGATCTTTGAAATAAAAGGCAGCTTGGAAATAGGCCTATAATTAGCCAATACTGTATGGTCGAGGCCAGGTTTCTTGAGCAGGGGTTGTACTACAGCATGTTTAAAACTCACAGGAACAACACCAGAAGACAGGCTGCTGTTAATAATGGCCAGAACCTGCTGCCCTAGAGTATGAAAAATCTCTTTAAGAAAGTGAGGAGGCAAAACATCACAAGGAGAACCTGAGGGCTTTAAATGGCCCACCACATCCTCCAAGTGCGACAGAGTCACCGGCTCAAACCTATCAAACACAGCCAAGCAAGGGGCAGAGTCAGAGGGGTCAACAGCAGGAGCTGTGATAAGAGCTCTTGCAGTAACAATCTTATCAATAAAAAAGTGCAGAAAGTCATTACACATGTCAGGAGATGCTTCCAAACAGACAGGCTGAGGGGCCTTAAGAACAGAGTCAATGGTTTTAAATAACACACGTGGCTTATGACAATTTGCCATAATAATATTTGACAAGTGTTCTCTCTTAGCCTCTTTGATGGTGCTCTGGTAAGAACGCCAGCAGTCTTTTAACATTTGAAATGAAACCTGCAGCTTATCCTTTTTCCATCGGCGTTCAGCTCTGCGACACTTCTGCTTTGCTGCACGCGCTTGGTCATTGAACCAGGGCTCAGGTTTAACTTTGGGCTGTTTAGTTCTTAATGGAGCCACTGAGTCCAGTATGGTTCGGCAGGAGGAGTGAAACCAGGAGCTGAGCTCCTCCGTATTAACAGAGGCTGAGTCAGGAGGAGGACAAAGCTGGTCGAAAGCGCAGGTGAACTGTCCGGCAGTGAAAGAGTTAAAACTCCGACCAAGCCGAGCAGGAGCGCAAGGTTTAAAAGCAGCACAGGAGAAAACAACATCAAATAAAACAGGCATGTGATCAGAAAACCCACTATCATGGATCTCTAAATTTAACACAGACAGCCCATAAGACAGAACAAGGTCTAAGGTGTGTCCATGTTCATGTGTGGGCCCGGACACATACTGCACTAAATTAAAAGAGTCAATGATGTTAACAAAGTCCTTCACCAGCGGTTTATCTGGACAGCACACGTGAATGTTAAAGTCCCCGACGATAAGGATGCGATCATATTTCGGCATATGTCCCGCCAAAAAATCAGAAAAATCATTTATGAAATCCTTATTGTATTTAGGGGGTCGATAGATGACAGCACACAGCACCGGGTCAGAGCGGCCCACCTCAAATAAAGTGACTTCAAAACTGGAAAATGAGGGTGATACAGTGCGCTGTTTACATTTAAAATTATTTTTAAAAACAGTCGCCGTTCCTCCTCCCCGACCTGACGTCCGCGGGGTATTAAAATAACCACAGCCAGCCGGCAGAAGTTCAACGAGAGCACTGTACTCACCAGCACCAATCCAAGTCTCTGTCACAAAAAGAAAATCCAGGCTTTGAGAAGAGAAGAAGTCCCTCAGGATAAAAGTTTTATTTGCCAGTGATCTGGCGTTCACAAGGCCGATCCTGGCAGGAGCTGAGGCCTGTGCTTTAGACAGATTAGGAGCACGAAGCGGCGTCCTCAGGTTGCGGGGATTCACCCCACGCTCGCGGAGCCGGGAAAAGCAGGGGCGGCGGGGACAGGATCCCTCATCCAGGCCGATGACAGGTACCAGGGAGATGCTGATGGGCTCCAGGAAACGCCAGGACACCACGAATTGGGGGGATAATCCACGTCGTGGCCGGGAACTGGATGACGATTGTGAGAGGTAGACCTTTAGTTTCACTAGCCGACCGCCACGTTTACCGCGGCGGCGGCGACGCTTTCGCTGAATTGTTTGGGCCGAGGCCCGGCGCAGGTGATTCGGAATACCCGATAGGTGCGGGGGCAGAGGATTCTGTCCACTATGATTAAAAACACCTACATCACAGGTATTATATCTAAGATCCAGGAGAAACTGGCGATCATACACCAGTAGAGACTTCACATGTGAAGTGCCAAAGCTTAGCAACACAAACAACACAAGGCAAAGTGAGAGCAGCAGACGGCCAGCCACACACACCGGCGCCATCTTGATCATGATATTTCATAACATGATTCAGGATATAACACCCACCTTACACTTACACACACCGACCACTTCATTAGAAAACCCATCTTACACTTACACACACCGGCCAGTATCAGAAACACCCATCTTATGATAACAAAGCTGACTAATGAATTTACAGTTTAATGCAGCAACCAACATAAAATAAAATTAAGGATGTCTATTAGGATTAAAATAAATCAACCAGGATAGTGTTAACACTACAGTGGTGAGTCAGTCAGCCATTTCTTCATCGACAATAAGCAGGGCAGAATCTTTTATTACTTGTTAGCAACATTAGCCATGCAGCAGTATATCACACAGTGGATGAGATGTCGTCGGCTCTCTGCTAATTGCTGGTTATTCAGTTTTGATACTTGTTCACTGCATTAGCCTCGAAGCTGTGGTGTAAAACTAATGAAGGAGGCGTCAGACACTGAACGTGTCTTGGTTCACTGACACCATTTGGAGTAAGAGGGGAAACTGTAAATTAACTGTTGCTTTAAGGTCAAGTTAAAATTTGGTAGAACACCAGTGTTCCCGAGTCCCTTGTACCGTCCTCAGCATTTCAGCACACTGCAAAAATACCTGCTCCTCTTATAATTAAAAGATAACATTAGCCTCAGTGCTATTGGCCTGTAATTGATCAGCAGAGGTCCACAGCATTGTCCCGTCTGTGTCTTAAACTAATATTTATGGCAGAGACGACTGAGGACAGTGTTCTGTAGCTGTAGCTTGGAGGGCACAACACACACACACACACACACACACACACAAATGCAGATGTCATGAAAAAAGCTGAAACTGTTTACATTTATTACAGCTAGTCTCATTTTTTTTACTTTGTCCCTTTCTTTCCCCCACTCCTCTTTTTGCCCCCCCCTCTCAGCTGGGTTTTGAATTGTGTGAGATTTTCTTCTGCAGTCTAGGAGAGGAGAGAATGAAAAGGACAGAGGGATGGAGAAAATGGACAGAATAAATCAAACAGAAGGATGGAGGGATGGAAAAGATGTGAAGGCCATTTAGAGAGCCACTGGGGTCTTCTCACAGTGGCTTATCACAGCAGCTCAGGAGCCCTCTCACAAGCTACACACACACACACATACACACTGCCCATTAACTCTCATTGTTCCTGTGATTATTTGTTGCTGAAGGACGTTGCATGTTTCCTGCCCTGAGTTAATCTCTAAACATGGCCCACTTTCAGAGGCTGAGAGAAGGGGCCGAGTTCCTCTTGCTCTTTTGTGTTTAACTTTGAATCAGCTGCAGAAAATGAGTTTTTTTACACCTTCCATTTAGACCTGAATTAATTTCTCCCTCATTTCACCTTCATGGAGAAGGAGGAGTGGGAAACATTCCAGCATTTTCCAATCAGAGCAAGCCAACACACATACACACCAACACTTTATTTTGAAGTGAAAAAATATGGAATGCCTCTCCAAGAAAACCCCTGTCTAAGCATGAAACCTGTGCTGTAATTTCTGTACATTTATTGTTTCTTCTAAAACGTGAATGTAACACTGAGTTCAATAATTTAATAAAACCCACAGAGAAATGGACCCATACTGCACTTCCCATACTGCACATCTGCACAGCTGTTGCTATCCATCCTTAATTGCACTGTGAGAATACAGCTCTACACCATGGGTCTGAAAGGAGACGGAGCTGGAGAAAAGAAGGAACCCACACTGAGAAACATTCATTCATTCATTATCTGTAACCCTTATCCAGTTCAGGGTCGCGGTGGGTCCAGAGCCTACCTGGAATCATTGGGCGCAAGGCGGGAATACACCCTGTAGGGGGCGCCAGTCCTTCACAGGGCAACACACACACACACACATTCACTCACACACTCACAGTTTTGAGTCGCCAATCCACCTAGCAACGTGTGTTTTTGGACTGTGGGAGGAAACCGGAGCACCCGGAGGAAACCCATGCAGACACGGGGAGAACACACCACACTCCTCACAGACAGTCACCCGGAGGAAACCCACGCGGACAACACACCGACTCCTCACAGACAGTCACCCGTAGCGGGAATCGAACCCACAACCTCCAGGCCCCTGGAGCTGTGTGACTGCGACACTACCTGCTGCACCACCGTGCTTAATGATCCATAAAGATGCTACTGGTGTTTCTCAAAACAATGGACAGGACTTCACCAGAGCCCATCCCTCAACATCACTGAGTGGGTTTGGGCTTCCTTGGACAAAGAGACTGTAGAACCAACTTCTAAGACTGAACTTTGGAGGAATCTGAATGGTAGGACAGAGTCTACAGGTGGGACATTAGTTCTCAGGTCACTTGACTTCAGGTGAAAGAAGAACACTAGTGTCCCTGATGCAAACAGCTGTGAAAAGTGTCCATTTTAGGACTTTATAAAATCCTAAAACAGCACTTGTTCTTGTTTCTGTCATTACTAAATTTCTGTAATGCTTCGTATTCTTATTACTTTTAAATGTCTTAAGTACAGTTAATAAATGTACCTTTATAGTAAAGTGTTAGGCAAGGTAATATCACCAAATAAATATTCATAAACAAAATATTCAGAGCCTCCAACACATTCTGGAAGTGCTCCATCACTGGGCACCAGAGATCCCTATCCCCAGCAGCCCTCGACCTCACAGCTCCTCATCCCTAGAGGTCCTTATCCCCTTAATCCACTGATTAATTCTTACATTTCTCCTCCACTGCGCAGTGTTGTATAGAACACCGTTCTTGTGTTTCACTAGACATTTTCCTTCAGCTTCACACATTCAGATACGGGTCTATTTTTTAATCATTTTCCTATCTATGCTTTTGCCTGTAATTTGTTTTGATGTTGTGGTCAATTACAGTTTCAAATTATTTACTTAAAAGAGAAACAGATGCCGAGTGATTGTATTTTCAAGAGATCCATCCTCAGATTTCAACCACAGTCAGTTGCTTCCTCAACACAGAATAAAAAAAAAACACACACCAGAGCTTTGTCTGCTGTTTGACCCCTCACTCTCTCCTCTACCTGTACTTTCTCTCTCTCTCTCTCTCTCTCTCTCTCTCTCTCTCTCTCTCCCTCTCCCTCTCTCTCTCTCTCTCTCTCTCCCTCTAACCCATACACCCATCTCTGCTGAAGTGGATGCACATCATCCCCCCGGCTCCCCTGACTCCCTCACTCCTCGATTTAACACAAAAATCCTCAGAGACTCTGCCACTTTCTCCTTTATTCATGACATGCTCTGAATGGGAAGGAACAGACAGAGAGAAAGACAGAACAGGAGAGAAAAGGTATGACTGAACGAATCAGAGTCAAACAAATCAGTCTCTCCTGCGTCTTGCTTCTTCTGACCGTTCACTTATATTTCAAACCAGGTAGTGCCTCAGCTGGTTCTATTTAAGAGATTCTATTTGAATCTCACCTATATAGAAATGGAAAGAAAGAACAAATAATGTTGACTAAAGTAAATATGGTAAAGTAAAATGGGCCTAGAACAGAACCCTGGGGAACACCACAAACGGTTTTGGTACATAAATCCTAACTGTCAGTGGCAGTCACTCCAGGTGTGTGTGTTCAGTGTCCCTAGTGTGTGTGTGTGTGTGTGTGTGTGTGTGTTCATTGACATGGATGGAGTTAATGCCGAGTTCAAACTTTATTGCTGTTGATGCAAAACAACAATTAAGCGTGCTTTACATTCACTTTCAACATATCCACAGGCATTTTTTTAATAGTTTATTTACTGCAGACTGTAATATATTAATTTTCCTATGCTATTTTGTCCTTGTATTGCTTGTTTTTTATTCTTTGTGCATACAATGATGCCCACAAGCTTCAGAGAAACTGGCTCATATTTCATATCATCTGAATCATTTCCACTGGACTGAAAAAGGCCAGTATTCTGACAGGAGATGGACCGGTCAGTAGAAGGTCCAGTTATTGTCTCTGGGCAGAGCTACAGTCTCTCAGTTTATATAATTTCCTTTGGCAGAGTGTTCTGGAGGTAAAAAAACCGTCAGTGACAAACGACTGTGAGAAGTGTTGGATTGGAAGTGTTGTCACCACGACTGTGTGAAGTGTCTCACAAGAGGATTATGTGTGTGATGCAGCTCAGACACATGTGCAAATGAGCCTTGGCATTGAGCAATTCTGTGTTTCCTGTGTTGCAACATTACCGACAGGTGCTTCCAGTGACACACTGAAACAACCAGAAGACAAAAAAACGAGAAGAGAACAACCTTGAATAAGCTGGTTTGATTTTCATGACTAAAACTGTTGTGCACCCACTGCATACCCCCTTCATTCCCCCTCTAGGGAGCCACACCCTTCAGGTTGAATGCCTCTGATGTAGAAGATGCGCTAAACTGGCCTCCAAAACCGGAGCAGGGTGAGTAGACTGTCGGTAATCAGCGGCTGTTTTAGAAATGTGCTCTCCGGTGTTAAATATGGATGCTGTGTCGTCTCTGTGCAGGAAAGTCAGCAGAGAAAGCCCCCGCTGAACCCTGCCCTCCGCAGAGTGAGGAGAAGCCAAGAGTCAAAGCAAGAAGCTCCATGATGAGGCAATGTAATTGTGTCTCTCTCCTCGCTGCCCTCAGGGCTGACCCTATGGTGTGTGAGGATGTGTGTGTCTTCACAAGAAACGTAGGTCTGTATGTGTGTGTGTGTTTGTGTGTGTGTGTGTGAGAGAGAGCGAACATCCTGAGGTTTTTCAGTTCGCTCCCAGTCATTGGTCATTTCAGCAACACGCGCTGACCTTTAAGACCCTGAGAGAAAAAGCAAAAACAAAAGAGAAGGGTGAGGTCGCCTCAGGGAAACAAAAGACATGCGGCGAGCGCTCACGTTGGTACAGGATCCAGTGTAGAGTTTTCTAATGATAACGCCACACTCTTCTTTCCATTCACGTCCACTGAAAGGTTAAGAAGATCACCCGGAGCTGCTGACTTCCAGAGCCTCTGCAGATGTGCTTTATCTTCTACAGCACACCCTGGAAACATCCCTGGAATTAAAACTCTTCAATAATGATCACAAAGTGTACAGGATCACAACAAGCCCAGGGTCTGTCAGCTCACTTTGGTTCTAGGGATGTTCTCGAGTAGTCAGTTAATCGACCTAGACATAATGCAACATACTTTTAATGTTGCCACCTCCAGAAGTTACATAGTGTAGTTTCTGTAGTGCTCAGCCCGGAGTAGCAATGACAGAGACTCTGTTCTCCCTGTTACAGCTCAGAGAAGCATCACAATTAATCTGAAGCTGTAATTTTAAGCTAAAAATAATTAAAATTGCTGTTGCTTTAAGCATGTGCTGTTAAGGACACGTTGCAGAGGATGCACTGTTAACGCTAACACATTCTTAATGACTCAGACACTGACAGTAACCAAATATCAAATCAAGAAATGCAGATTGTTTGTAGATGATAACAGAGATGCTAATCACTATTCCAGGACAGATCATTCATTCATTCATTCATTATCTGTAACTGCTTATCCAGTTCAGGGTCGCGGTGGGTCCAGAGCCTACCTGGAATTATTGGGTACAAGGTGGGACTACACCCTGGAGGGGGTGCCAGTCCTTCACAGGGCAACACAGACCCACATTCACACCTATGGACACCTTTGAGTCGCCAATCCACCTACCAACGTGTGTTTTTGGACTGTGGGAGGAAAACAGAGCACCCGGAGGAAACACGCGGACACGGGGAGAACACACTAACTCCTCACAGACAGTCACCCGGAGTGGGAATCGAACCCACAACCTCCAGGTCCCTGGAGCTGTGTGACTGCGACACTACCTGCTGCACCACCATGCTGCAGGACAGATCACCGAGGTGGATGTTTATCACTACACAAGGCTAAATCTGTACGGGTCATACCTCACAATCTGTTGGGGTCTTATTCCAGAACCCCTCATGGACACTAGAATGCATGGACCAATCCCTATATATAAAATATGGCACATTTGTGGCAGATAACCTCCAGACATTCTCTGTAAACTTTTAGTCACCTCTATTAGGGAATAATGACAAGACAAAAAGTCACAGACACAGCCATCGTAGCCTAACTGCACGGTATGAGTCAAACAAATGAATGAATGGATGAATAAATAAAGGAGATGAAAGGTGAACAATGCTCTCTGGAGAGAGACTGAAGATCACCCATCAGCTCGCTCACATGGATTAAGCACCGCACTCAGCGTTGCAGATTCAGCCTCTGATTTTTGGAACTTTCTGGAATTTCATTGGGGCGGCACGGTGGTGCAACAGGTAGTGTCGCAGTCACACAGCTCCAGGGACCTGGAGGTTGTGGGTTCAATTCCTGCTCAGGGTGACTGCCTGTGAGGAGTTTGGTGTGTTCTCCCTGTGTCTGCGTGGGTTTCCTCTGGGTGCTCCGGTTTCCTCCCACAGTCCAAAAACACACATTGGTAGGTGGATTGGTGACTCAAAAGTGTCCGTAGGTGAATGCGTGTGTGTGTCTGTGTTGCCCTGTGAAGGACTGGCGCCCCCTCCAGGGTGTATTCCTGCCTTGCGCCCAATGATTCCAGGTAGGCTCTGGACCCACCGCGACCCTGAACTGGATAAGTGCTTACAGATAATGAATGAATGAATGGAATTTTATTCCCAATACTTTGGGAACCTGAGCGTCTCATGAGGAATAATGCTAAGTGTCCAGTTCCTATAAATCACGGAGAAAAAAAAAAAATCCAAGCAAACCTCTGTTTATCAAGCATCGCTCCATCGTTTAACCAGATGGACCGTGCCGTGACTTCGCCAGATGGCACTCGTACAAACGGCTGCTAGACGAGAGGTCATTAAAATGTACTTACTCTCGCCATTGTGAGGAGCTACAGCGGAACAACTTTACATTTTCTCGTTGCACATTCACTTTTATTAATAATGCCTCTTGACCTTCAGCTAGGGCAGGCACTGGGAGAGAGGTAATGGCGCAGTTAAAATGGGAGTGCACCAGCAGTGGGAAACTGCTGAGAACTACAGCACGGAAATATGGCTCCTGATACAAATCATTACATCCACAACACAATTATTTATCATTTTTAAAACTGTGTATTGTTTCAAGCTGCTGGTCTAAATCAGGGTGCACAATATGTTGTGTTCCCTGCAAACAGCTGTGGTCAAGCTTGTGGTGCTCCACCAAGTCTGTACAGGAGATTCATTCTGGATTATAATCCCTCCACAGTTATTACCATCAGACCGTAAACACCCCCCACACTGCAGATTCATACTGAATTAAATAAGTGTAAAAGTATTTTGGGTGTGATGCGTTTGCTGAAGTAAACATTGATGAAAGAAATTATACGACACACAAAATCAATCACAGACAGTCCAGCATGTCACTCTCCCCCTGGCTCTAACGCACTCCAGCACAGAAGAGGGCAGTGTGTTGCGTACAGTGTCTGCAGTGAGAGTCAAAGTCACAGTAAAAGCTCTGCCTGGTTTTGATTGCTCCAGGACGTCTGAGGTCATGCTCCTGGAGAATTACAACAGGCGACACACATCATAGTCTCAATTGCTTCCTCAATAATCTAAATATGAGCCAATCAGAGGCCAGGGTGAAAGTCTATAGACTGCATTACTGCTGCCAATCACCCGCCAGGTCTCCAGCGACTTCTTAATGAAAATTGATTGAGGATCTGACTCCAGGAGCAACAGAATGATAATACCCCCTTTTTTCTTTTCTCTGTTATCCCCTCCCCCTGAGTTTGTGTTACATGCCACATCATTTCCTGTTAAGCAGAACGGAGGAGAATGCAGTTTGCGGTGTGTGTGTGTGTGTGTGTGTGTGTTTAGGTTCATTTCATGCTCTGCTTGGCAGAATGCTGAATGGAGGAAATGAAACGCCTCAAAAGCCACCACTCTCTCAGGAGCACTTCACTCCTTCCTTGGCTCTAATTAAGGAATCGTGGTGTCTGCGTAAATATTTAACGAACAAACACTTCTTATTCACTGTATCACAGAAAAAAAACTTAAAATAGGAATTTGACCCGTTTTTTTTAATTCAGCTCACATGTGTATCTCTTGTTTCCTTAATGTGACATACATCTGAAGGCATTTTCCAGTCCCAGGTCCGTTCTCTTCCACTGGACTCTGGTGCGGTTTGTTGGAGGTGTGGAAGCTCTCTGTTTCTGGGGCGTGTGGGGTTCGTTTTGTAACGTGACTGCTTTGACTTCCCTTCCCATGTCTAATAACCCCACACTGTCACAGGACTGGAGCAGGGAGACTGTAATCAGCTCAGCTCTGTGGAGTGAGAGCGTGGAGAAAAACACACATTTCACGCTGGTCTGAATGGCTAAGCATCTTCTCACACCAAAACAGCCCTGTGTTTGCGTGGCTCCCGCTCAGTGAAACGTCCCGCATCCCAAAAGCACTCTTCCTCACTGCTTGAGTTTTAGCATCCACGGAAAGTGATGTAGAGCAGCAAAGAGAATAAGCCTCTTCCTGCCATTTTATGAAACCACACATGGCATGAAAATATGAGGTGTTATTATTGGTTAGTGATTATTATTTAAGTTTTCCCTTCCCACAGACACATGTATGTCATCACTTGTTATTTCAGCATTTCCATGAAAGAATAATCACCCTCTTCTGTGTAAATACAATGATGAAGCTTTGATTTTAAATGCTATTAAAACAATGAATTCTGCTCAATCTGAACCAGGACATGAACCAACAAGATAAAAACTTCAGCTTGACTTTAAAAGAGCACTCAAGATCCAAATTCCACTGTAGTGGCTGAATTATTCAGTCTGGGCTCCATGAAGTGGGTCCTCCACATGGGGCGGCCATGTGGCCATGTTTAAAACAGCTTAGTAGAGAATGTCTGCCACATCCAGGCCTCTAGGTGTCAGAATAACACGTTTTATAAAGGAAATGAGCCCTTTAAGCTGTACAACACTAACACCGAAAAGTGGCTCTGAGTTTTATGGACTGCATTTAAATCTATAGCCGTTCACATTATGTCCAGCTATTACCTAACTGAAGCATGACCAAATGACGACACTTGAGGCTGACCCCTACATGACGTCTAATAGCGGCAAATGCAACATTTTTGCAATGAAGATAAAAGTTAGCATCAGCAATGAGGCTCATTTAGCCGTGAAGAGTCTTAAGATGAAGCTGTTACTCGTGAGAGATGTGACTTTGCACTGAGCAGAATCTTATCAATCAGTCCCAGAAATTATTCGCATGTGAAATGTCTAACACGCCGTAATGAGACGTACAGAATATATTTTACATCTGAAAGAGCAGCTGCCACACCCCGGACAGCACATTCATTTATAATTCTGACCCTCTGCTAAGTTAATAACGCAAGGCGAGGGGATATTATATTCCTTTATTACCAGCAGGGTTATCTATCTCAATTAATTTGGCCAACAGCCGGCCCATCCAAACCCAGAGCCGTCCTCAGGAATACGCTGCGCACCATATGCGTGCCATCATTAAATCATCATTTGTTTGTTATCTTTATTCCATCTCTCCGTCATTAATGGAAATGAATTAGGTTACGTTACCTGTAAACGACTTGGGTATAATTATCCCACCCAGCACACAGCCACTGTCCTGCAGTGTGACATTGCAATAAATTCCCTTGCATTTTTCATCGCGCCAGGCTCATAATGCTCTCAATTCACCTCTGCTAAGGACATCCCCAAAGAAAAGTTTCAAAACTCACGGCTGCTGCAAACTCTAATTGTTCATTAGAACGTCCCAGAGAAACCACTATGATCAAATACGGAAAAGCCCATTCAACAGCCAATCAGGAGTGTCGATTTTGGAAGAAGCATGTTTACTAACCAACAAATTATTTCCTACAAGGGAACACAGCATATTTCACCCTGTCTAAATGGTCTTGTAAAGAACAACAAATTTCAGCCACTTTGTTTCTTTCAAACGTAATGCAACCAGCAGCAAGGAGCGAGGAGTAGAAACGCTGGCTTTTAGTCCTTTTTTCCCTTGTTCTCTTGTTTAGTGCTTATATAAACACAAATCCATTGCTGTGATTGGAGAAACATAGGAGAGGAGGCGAGACAAATCTGAAGGGACCATGTAACATTTAAGACAGAATCTGAACGGCTCCTTTTATCAGATTTAGAGCATTAATACATGTTTTATTTCACAGTGTGTGTGTTGTTAGGAGCTCAATGTCCCCATTAACTTGTTAATGCACTCAAAGAAATGGGTTCAAATGATGTAGTAAACTAAAAATCCACAAAAATAGAGATGATACATGTTGTTTTTGGACAGCGATGATATGTAAATGCATGTGTATATTATATATGTATTATTCATGTGCAAAGGTGTGCATACATAAATATATAATGCATGTGTGTGTGTGTGTGTGTGTGTGTGAGTGAGTGTTCTCATTCTGTTTATATTTACTGTAATGCGCTCATATTGCACAATGCTACTATTACAGTTCTGGAAGATGTACTCTGACACTGGATTTTGATCGGGACCCTAGTTTGGATTTAGACTTATGGCCGGGCGAGGAATCTATATCTGCTCCAGTTTTAGTGCACTCTAATATCTGAAGTCATCCACTGTGATCAGATCATTTTTTACACTGTGTTAACAGGAGGTCTCATCTCTCTCCGTCAGACCTTCACTTGTGTGGCACTGAAGGCCTCAGCATCACTGGAAATCACCAATCATCAATCACCACTATTATGAAGCTGCCACCGGCTCTTCCTCCCCTTCTCCACACTGCTTTGCATTTCCACAAATCAGAATTTTACTACATCCAAGAAAACAAATGACATGTCAGTGTAGAAATGAGAGAAGAATAAAGAAACCAGTGCAATATGTATCCCACGCCGAGATGCTGTGTTTACGCTCGGCAAATCCTCTCTACTTCACTGTGTGGGTTATTTATTTTTAATGCGGTTCTGTTTCTTTGACACACAAAGATAATGTGTATTAGTCATTGGCAAAAGTTTGGGTGAACAAATCCTCCAGCACGTGCTTGTGTTATTTTTATTTTGTTTTTTTTTTCAACACATTGAGCTGACTTTAAAAGAGAAATCAGTCATTTTTACAAGCAATAACTAGTAAACAATATTTATAAAGTGATTATTTATTATCTAGATCTCTAAACTGCAGTTCAGATAAGAGGAGGACGTATCAAACTGTGATGTAATCCCTAAATGACTGAGACTTAGCAGTTTTAGAACAGAATTTCTGCTTCATCCAGGGCACTAGGTGTCGGTATAGTAGCTGTTTCATAAAGTGAAGAAGAACCAGTAGAGAATGTGACTGATTTGTCCGGTGAGGGGCTGGAGAGAGATTAGAGAGGCTATATTCAACTTCTCAGTGTTGGGACGGGCTCTGGTTTAATGCAGGTTGTCATGTTCTGGAGGTTCACAGCAGTGGTCAGGACAGAGACTGGACACTTTCCTCCAGAGTTAAACATTTGTGTCACACAGTAAAGTCCTCAGGTTCTTCCCTAGTGAATGTCCAGAGCGTCCAGGAGCTGAGAAAACAGCATCCGGTGGCAGGTTTGGAAATATGAGCACTGCATTACCATAGTGAGGCCGACTTAATGCATTAATCTGCAGCTGGACGGCTCCTTTCCCTCCGCAGACTCATAAATAAATAAGAGGAAGAATACCCAATAACACTTTCTCTCTCTCTCACACACAGACACACACACACAGCCAGTATTATTCACCCAAACCCCTGAGGCACAGCAGATTCTCATCTAAACCAGGGGTCCAGGGGCTCCACTGACAGGCTTAAGGTGGAACGGACAATACTGCTGTGTGTTAGAGGCAACAAATAAATGCTGAAAACCGAATGTGCCAAACATTCCCATTCAATCTTATACAGAAGCTCTTACATCAACTTTAAACATTTTTTTAATTTGCATGGGTGATATAAAGAGAACGTATTTTCCTCTTCTCCACAGTGGAACATAGGTCTGGTTCTTAATGAAAACCCCACAAACCTCCCCCTGTCTAAACAGCCCTGTTCAGAATGCCCGCTTTCAGCGCCTGTTCCTTTAAATGATAATGAGCCACTCGCTGTTCACCCCAACCCCGAGCGCACAGCAGTGCTCTCAGAACAAGAAGCAGAACTCTGGTTTTTAGCCATTTTCGCTTAGTTCTCTTTCTTCTCTGTTTTTACTCAGTGATATTATTTCTCTGAGCACATTTTGTCTGTTTTCCTGTGTTTAACCTCATCTTTGGGCTCTCAAATAAATGCGGATCAGGTGCTGTGATTGGACAGACTCAGACGAGGGGGGTGGGGCAATTCTAAAGTCTCTATACTTGATGTCAGAAGCAGAGCAGCATCAGAACGACTCGTTTTATCCCATGTTTCTGACTTAGGCAGCACATGGTAGAGAAAATATGGACACATAGTGGAGGTGAATGGAACCAGACTTCCACCTCGGAGAGCTCCACTAAGAAAGGTATTACATGATA
The DNA here is from genome assembly GCF_029633855.1 of Hoplias malabaricus. Taxonomy (NCBI): domain Eukaryota; kingdom Metazoa; phylum Chordata; class Actinopteri; order Characiformes; family Erythrinidae; genus Hoplias; species Hoplias malabaricus. Next base: position 10,160,682 of record NC_089800.1, read on the forward strand.
TGGTTATGAACGCGTTACCTGGTTCCTAGCATCACCACTGTAAAAAATAAACTCTGTCCTTTTGTTTATGTCTCAAACACTGAATCGTTGAGGAAGAAACTTTGGATAAACTTGTGGCAGTCCCCTTTAATATATTCATATGCGTCAGTGAGGCTCTTTGGTTCATTTCGTGCGACTACGGCCGAGTGGATTTGATGGAAATTGATCACCAAACGTCCCCAGCCCAGTCTCAGATGGTCAAAGTCTATTAAGGTGGTTAAAGGGTGTCTTGGGGAGCCACAGGTGTGTGAGGAGGGGTAAAAAAAAGGAAGGGGGGAATAGGTGGGTGGTGAAAACGCAGTGTGACGTCCTTGTCAAACAGGTGACTGTAATCAAATGCAGCTGATCTTAGTAATAAGCTCAGTGCAATTAACAAGAATAATGAGGCATGAAAGCGCATCAATTCGCTGGGAGACAGTGGCAGGGGGACGGCTCGGCGCTGTTCCCACAAACTCTTTTCCGGTCCGGTGCCTGTGATTGGGTTCTCAGACTTTTCCTTCTGCCAGTAATAACTCACATCCTTAACCCTTTAGTGCTCAGGCAAAAGAAGTGGTGGGCTGTGGTGGCCTGTGCTTTCTCTTTTTGTTTTCTGTTTTTGCCTTTTGTACTGGCCTATATTTTATTTGATTTGTCATTGATGAAGTTAGAAATATACGCATCAGTGGTGTTTTATTGTTCCTTTAATGAAACAAAGCAAAGTAAAGTGCACTGCATGGAGGAACAAGCACAATGCATCCAAAAATAAAAGCAACGTGGAGCTTCTTTTACACATGGATAGGAAACACACTTGGGAAAATGTTGCTAGGAGATGCTGTTAAGTTTGTTGCTATGGTTACAGTGTGTTTAGCACAAACTTTACAGAAACTAGCATGAACACATTGTGTTACATACTAGGGTTTATGTGTCAGTGCAGTGTGAGTAAAAGGAAAGAGATGGACTCACGGTCTCCTTGACAACGTAGAGGTCCCACAGTCAGCTTGGCCTCTGATCCGGGTCGATTAGTATCTCCCACCGCGACTTGGCTGACCGGTAAGTGGTCCTTATACACCAACAGTCCAGAGTCCTCTCGCCTGTGAAGGAGGATAAAACCTGATCAATACAAACCAATCACAGCCTCCGCGGAAGCCGAGGATTTCTGACCCCATCATATGATATGGCTCTCCAAACCTTTCTGTAAAAAAAATCTTTCCATCCATTTGAGCGTGCCTCCGTCTCAAACTGTCCACCAACAATGTCCCCCTGTTTTGGACCTCTCCATTGACTTTTAAAGTGCTCCATAATCACAACACTCTTCACAAAGTGAAGCGTTCAAAGCCTAGGATTGGCTCTTTAATGGAAACCAAAACAAGAAATGGAAACAAAACATTTTCCCAGATGAACAAACACTAACCAATCCCTCGATAAGAGACGAGAGCTCAGACAACAGCTGTGTATTATTTTAATATCCTTGTCCATTAGCCTGTGAGAGAAACTGTACTGTTCTCTACTAAAATGACATACATTCATCATGAATAAAAATCATAATAATAAACACAACAACGTGATGGGAGCAGAAATGTCCAGACTAATGTGCTCATTTGTTTCTTTTATGCTTGGCTACTTCTGCTTTGAGCCAATGAATGAGCCAATCCATCTCTGTATGAACAGAAAGAGACACATATGTAATCAGTTACACAGAGGCAGAGTTTAGAGAAATATAATTTGCAAACGGATGTATATACACAGTAAGAGAAAGGCTCTGTTGGGCCACAGAAAATATCCACAATTTGCATTACAGTAGGCAGTAGTATCATTGGGCACAAGGTGGGATTACACCCTGGAGGAGGCGCCAGTCCTTCACAGGGCAACACAGACACACACACACTCACACTTACGGACACTTTTGAGTTGCCAGTCCACCTACCAACGTGTGTTTTTGGACTGTGGGAGGAAACAAGAGCACCCGGAGGAAACCCACGCGAACACAGGGAGAACACACCAACTCCTCACAGACAGTCACCCGGAGCGGGAATCGAACCCACAACCTCCAGTGTGACTGCGACACTACCTGCTGAGCCACCGTGCCCCTTTCAGTACATGTTCACATTAATGTACGGATCTGGAACCCACCAACCCACACACTGTGAAACTAGACAATGCAAGTCAGTTTTCTGTGCGTTGCCTAAGTCAGAAAACATGGGATAAAATGTGTATTTATGTGAGAGTGCAAAGACAAGGTTAAACGCAACAAAACTGACATAACGAGCGCGCAGAAATAAGAGCACTGACAAAATGGCTAAAAGAGAGAAAATGGCTAAAAACAAGAGCTTCTGCTACTCGCTCCTCACTGCTGTGTGCTCAGGGTCTGGGTGAACAGCGAGCGGCTCATTATCGCTTAAAGGAACAGCCACTGAAAGTGGCCGTTCTGAACCGTAAACTCTCAGTGGCATATAGAAACATGAGTTAATCAAAAACGTCTGCAGCCTAGAGCCAGTCAGAGCAGAATACACAGGGGCTAAACGCACGTAGTGTAGCTTAAATCTAGCTAAAAATCTATTGTTATATTCAGAATTAAATGTGAAGGTGTAAAGGGTTGTGTTAAAGCATCTGATGTCCTACATGTCTGCGTATGAAGGATCCAGATAGTGTGTGTTTGAGCTTTTGACAGATGACCTTGCATGTCGCTCTGTTGAATCTCCAGAGACACTTTTATAATAAAACAGCAGCAGAGCTAAGCAGCCATCTGCTAATGGAAATGTCAGAGACTGGTGAAGCTCCAGCGTCTTTACCTGTAAAATCTGTCGACCTGTTCTTCCTCAAACCAGGGTCAACACAACAACCCTCTACCATTTAATAAACACGCAGACTTGGAAACATCTGGATGCCAAAACTGGAGTGCAAGGACTGCCTGGGGATTAGAGAATGGTCACTTATTTCCCAAAACTGGCTCCCTTTCCTTAATATTTTGATATTATTTGATATTTTACATCATACTATATCCCAGTATGTTGAGGAAGACATAAATTGGACTGTGTTTGTGGTCAGACCGGAGAGAGTTCTGCACATTTTTGCCCGACTATGTCTTTCCAAGAAATACAACTCACCACTGTTTCTGGTCGGCGTCACAGTTGCAGTGGTATTTGGGGTCGCTGCAGTTGCGCTCGATGCCACAGGCACATTTCTGGATGCCAGGAGCAGAACCACCCCAATAAAAGTGCTTCTCGTTTCCTCTGCCGACCCACCAGGTGTATGGGGTCCCATCTGGAACACACAAAAAAAAAACAAACAAACAGGATTTACAGCCCTGGCCACTTTATTAGAAACACCCCGTTTGTATATAACCACTTAATGTTCACTTTATTAGAAATCCCAATCTTGTGATTCTGCACACTGGCCACTTTATTAGGAACGAAGCCATTGTTGGGGGTGGTTCTTCCCCACTCAAATATATCTATTCTGTCTCTGTGGTCAGAAACTGACCTTTGACGAAGGACTACAGGATGGACAACACAAACGGAGCGAGTCTCCAGCAGGGTGTATCTACACAGAAGAGGTTTATAATAAAGTGGGCAGTGTTGATTTAAATGGATGTATCTGTACAGATTTCTTCTGTCTTACTGAGGTCATTTATTACATTCAGTCACAACAACAAAAAAGAAATAAGACACAGAGCGTAACAAAGACAGATCAAGGGAAGCTGGAATGATGTTAGCAAGATCCTGCGTTGCTTACTCAGCCGAGTCACCTACAGAAAGTCAAAGCCCCATTCTTTATCCGGAGAGTATGGCAAAGAATGAAATGTGACGGATGAATGTGATGAGCGGAGGTAAATCTGAAAAGGCAGAGATGTGTCTGTGGTGCGAAGGCATCACTCGCATATTTACATATAACTATCCGTCTGACCGTTCCTATAATCCAGCGTATAAAGGGTGACTTCACGTCCCCCTCAGAATTTCAACATCCAAACAATATTTGAAAAATGATAATGCACCGGCCTCCTCCTTTTTCAATAAGTGGCATTTTTGTGAAGGTCAGAGGTTTTTAATACGCAGCGCCGCATTGTTTTTCCCACAGCTTTTTAGCTGAGCTGAGTGAGACAACTTTGGTTTAAAGATTATGAAAGTATATGCAGCGAACTGATCAGAATGAGGGGCTTTTATTGGCCCTCACTCGGCTCAAAATGAAACCTGGATATATCCCCCACAATAACAGCTTTTTCAAATGATTTCAAAACCAGAAAACTGGCCAAACATTTAATCCTGTGGCATGTGTGTCTGAAAGCACTCTTCCCTTCCTATCTTGCCTTCAGCTCCTTCCTTTGTTACTCTGAGGTTTAAAAGCAGAAACATACACTTTGGACAGTGTCCTGCATTCACCCAGTCACTCACACACACTCACACCTGTGGACGGTGTCATACACTCACCCAGTCACTCACACACACTCACACCTGTGGACGGTGTCATACACTCACCCAGTCACTCACACACACTCTCACCTGTGGACGGTGTCATACACTCACCCAGTCACTCACACACACTCACACCTGTGGACGGTATCATACACTCACCCAGTCACTCACACACACTCTCACCTGTGGACGGTGTCATACACTCACCCAGTCATTCTCACACACTCACACCTGTAGACGGTGTCATACACTCACCCAGTCACTCACACACACTCTCACCTGTGGACGGTATCATACACTCACCCAGTCACTCTCACACATTCACACCTGTGGACGGTGTCATACACTCACCCAGTCATTCTCACACACTCACACCTGTGGACTGTGTCATACACTCACCCAATCATTCTCACACACTCACACCTGTGGACGGTGTCATACACTCACCCAGTCACTCACACACTCACACCTGTGGACAGTGTCATACACTCACCCAGTCACTGTCACACACTCACACCTGTGGACGGTGTCATACACTCACCCAGTCACTCTCACACACTCACACCTGTGGACGGTGTCATACACTCACCCAGTCACTCACACACTCACACCTGTGGACGGTGTCATACACTCACCCAGTCACTCTCACACACTCACACCTGTGGACGGTGTCATACACTCACCCAGTCACTCACACTCACTCACATCTGTGAACGGTGTCCTGCATTCACCCAGTCACTGTCACACACTCACACCTGTGGACGGTGTCATACACTCACCCAGTCACTCACACACTCACACCTGTGGACGGTGTCCTGCACTCACCCAGTCACTCACATCTGTGGACGGTGTCCTGCATTCACCCAGTCACTCACACACTCACACCTGTGGACAGTGTCATACACTCACCCAGTCACTCACACACACTCTCACCTGTGGACAGTGTCATACACTCACCCAGTCACTGTCACACACTCACACCTGTGGACAGTGTCATACACTCACCCAGTCACTCACACACACTCTCACCTGTGGACAGTGTCATACACTCACCCAGTCACTCACACACACTCTCATCTGTGGACAGTGTCATACACTCACCCAGTCACTGTCACACACTCACACCTGTGGACAGTGTCATACACTCACCCAGTCACTCACACACACTCACACCTGTGGACGGTGTCATACACTCACCCAGTCACTGTCACACACTCTCACCTGTGGACAGTGTCATACACTCACTCAGTCACTGTCACACACTCTCACCTGTGGACAGTGTCATACACTCACCCAGTCACTCACACACACTCTCACCTGTGGACAGTGTCATACACTCACCCAGTCACTCACACACACTCTCACCTGTGGACAGTGTCATACACTCACCCAGTCACTCACACACACTCTCACCTGTGGACAGTGTCATACACTCACCCAGTCACTGTCACACACTCACACCTGTGGACGGTGTCATACACTCACCCAGTCACTCACACACACTCACACCTGTGGACGGTGTCATACACTCACCCAGTCACTGTCACACACTCACACCTGTGGACGGTGTCATACACTCACCCAGTCACTCACACTCACTCACATCTGTGGACAGTGTCATACACTCACCCAGTCACTCACACACACTCTCACCTGTGGACGGTGTCATACACTCACCCAGTCACTGTCACACACTCTCACCTGTGGACAGTGTCATACACTCACCCAGTCACTGTCACACACTCTCACCTGTGGACAGTGTCATACACTCACCCAGTCACTCACACACACTCTCACCTGTGGACAGTGTCATACACTCACCCAGTCACTCACACACACTCTCACCTGTGGACAGTGTCATACACTCACCCAGTCACTGTCACACACTCACACCTGTGGACGGTGTCATACACTCACCCAGTCACTCACACACACTCACACCTGTGGACGGTGTCATACACTCACCCAGTCACTGTCACACACTCACATCTGTGGGCAATTTCACACACTTTTTGTTCAATCATGTTTTTTTTCTCTTAAATAAATGCCGCAGCAGCATGCAGAGTTCAGGTTATTAACAATAAGGAAGAGTTCAAACAGCAGTCGCAGTCATTTTGTGTCGACTTTAAAGGTTAACAGGGCAGGTATTAAATATAACTTGCTGTACATTAGAGAAAGACTAATTAACACAGAGCAGAGAGCAACAGAGGACTCTGAGTGGGAGAGAAGGCTAAAGAGAAGGAAAAGCTCCACAGAGCTGGCTCTTTGCCTCCTGATTAGTCAACTCACACAGAAAATGTGCCTTTACTGCTGCCGAGTACGTTTTTAGGCTCAATTAACTCCTAGTCTCCACACATTCTCTGAAAAAGCTCTGGAAGAAAAAAAATCAGAGCCACATTAAAAAGGACGTATCCTCCCTCTCCTCCACAGTTCAGATTCTTAATGGTCTGTTACCTGCGTTGGTCAAAACCCCACAGCAGCGTTCTCCCCCTGTCTAAACAGCCCTGTTCAGAACGCCCGCTTTCAGCTCCTGTTCCTTTAAATGATAATGAGCCACTCGCTGTTCACCCCGACCCCGAGTGCACAGCAGTGAGGAGCGAGGAGCGGAAGCTCTGGTCTTTAGTTTTCACTCTGTCCTCTTTCTTATCCTTTGCTGTTTTCTCTGTTTTTACCCAGTGCTTTTCTCACTGCTTGTTGTGTCCCTTTTGCTGCGTTTAAACCTCGTCTTTGAGCTCTCGCATTAACACGAGTCCAGTTCTGTAAGAGAACAGAGTCAGACGAGGGGGTGGAGCAATTCTCAAGTCTCTGCACTTCACGTCAGAAGCGGAGCAGAATCAGAAAGACTGATTTTATGTATCATTTCTGACTTAGGTAGACAGTGTGTGGGTTTGTGGGATCCCATTTATGTATATGCTAAGATACTGGTTGCCTTTTTTCCATCCCAATTGTGAAACATGAAATCTTTAAGAATCATGATATTTTTGCCACATCGCCCACCCCTCCATCACCTCCTTGACCCTCAGTTTGCAGACTCCCTCACCTGCTGCTCCAAGATGGAGACCCAAATTAAGAGCGGCTGTTTTCTAACAGCTCCTGGAGGATGCTGCTGATGCTGAGGCTCATGGCACAGAGCCAGTAAAGGCCAAGAGAGACAGAGCAGGGCCAAAGCCAACAACAGCAGTTTGGGGAGGACGCACAAAGCCAAGAGGAAGGGAAACAAATGAAGGCAATTCAGCAGAGCAGCAGTGCGACTGACAGATGGCCAACAGTCTGTGGGCTATATACAGTAAGAATGAACATTAGTGAGATCATCAGCTGTGCATCAGGAGATACAGCGCCTCTGTAAATGTATACATTCATCATAGCGCGTGTTTGCAATGATCTGTTGCTTAAAAACTGCACATTATTGAAAGGAAGGAAACTGACAAAACCACATTTCAACACAGTGGCCATTTTTCCACTGCAGGCTCCCTACTCTACTAGACTTGACTCTACTCTGCTCAGAGCGAGCCGAGTAGGGACTGAACCATGGCGTGTAAACCTTGCAGAGCGCTGATTGTCCGGAGAGAGTCCTCACTCTACGCCACGCAACGCAGACGACCAGCACCAACTCTCCATCTGTAAAATCTCCAGCTGCAGCAGAGATCACATTTGTTTTTATCCGACTCACGACGGCAGCTCGTATAATTGTGATGTGGTCTTTTGAAGAGGTTCAAACACTCCTTGGATCGGTGGCTGATCTGTCTGAAGGTTACTGCAGCCGTTGTTGTGGATTCCGAAGCCCGCTGTTCCCGTTAGAGACGCGTTTTGGGATGACACCGGACACATTTCAGGGGAATGGTTGGTATAAAAGGCCGGGGTATGCTCTGTGTTGTTACCATTACAGAAACGTTTAATTCAGTCAGAAACACCACTAAAGCCAGGCTGAGGAGATGATCACAGGCATTTTAGCAGAGAATACGCATTTCCCATTGATTTCTATGGAGATAGCAATCATTTATGGCAGGAAATAGCAGCCCACTGAGGCTAGCAAGGTGTTTGGTTATTTGGACACAGTAAAACTATAATAAAGCACAAAATGTAACCACCGTTTCCACACCTGCACTTAATAGAAATAACTTTAATCCCCCAAAGCACGTAATTTCCATAAACACACACACACACACACACACACACACACACACACACACACACACACACACACACACACACACACACAGCTCCACCTCATTAAGCTCCAGGGCCGAATGCCAGTGTTATCTGCATGAACCCATTCCTCTCCTCCACCTGGGTTCAGCTCGGCCCAATCAATCACTCCATTCACTCGGACCGGAGCCCTGAGCTAATCTAACTCAGAGTTGGAGCTGCCTTTGTACTCGAACCCTCAGCTGAACTGGAGAGGAGATTCAGCTCTTCATCCTTTTGTTCCTGAAACACACACACACAGAGCAACTCATCCCCTGAAGCTTATTCACACTCAGCATTCTCATGGAAATCCAGGAACGTGGAAAAGCAACGTGACGAGTGTGTGTTTTACAGGTGCGACTGTGGATTTAACATACCTCAGCTCTGAGCTGTTAAACTCACGGCGCCACATTCTTCAGGGGGACGTTTTTGTGACTTTAATTTGATGTGTTAGAGGATGTGATTATTTTTTGATTCATGTCTACATATATTAACAAATTTAGCTCCTAAACCATGATGGGGAGGGTCTGAATCCCATCGAGGACTAAGATGACATCTTAACTTTTTGGCCAACTTGTATTTTGCCCTCCTGCAAGTTGGAGGCCTCCAGGGACCTTAAAGTGAACAAAACATCTACATCAGTGGTCACCAACCATTTTACGTACAAGATCACCTCTTGAAGTCTGAACAAATGACAGCTCTACCAGCGTAAATGCCAGGTTTAGGCTACTATAAAAAACAAAAACAAACAAAGCTGTGTACGTCCCTGTTGCCTCCACTTACATAAAATTAAACTGTTTACTTACTTCAGTTATGTACAGCTGAGAGTTGGCTGTGGTGGTACTTAGTGCCTGAGGCTGTCTTTAAGAGCTAAACAGGTGTTCTGACATGTTGTGCTACCTATTGATAACTATCCTACAGCAGCTCTGCGCATGCTCAGACCCACAATTTCTAATGTTTTCATGTGTTATCATGGGAAATCTCCCATTTTTTTCCTCCGGCGACTGTAAAATTACACTATGGTTGCACAACTCGACAGAACTCTGGAGTATAGTTTGACTCTCTGTCTTGTAATTTGTAATCCGCATAAAATACATGCGTAATATCTCACGCATTGAAACCGAAACCATCAGCACTGCTGCTGTGTTGGCTCAGAGAGGGCAGAGACTATTGGTCAGCAGCACTATTGGTCAGGGACGCGAATTTGCTTGTCACTATTCACAACACAAGCCCTGTGTGACTATGGCTTAATATGTCCCTGCTTAAGTAGCACGTGAACCACTGTGGATACATGACGCAGCTATAGAAAAATGGTGGAGGGGGAGTTAAAAAAACAGCATCTTCTCTTCCCTCAACATCCACTGCTTCAGTGACAGTTGTGGTTGCTACCATCAACTGTAGAGGGATATGAAAAATCAGTTAGACGCAAACTACTAGAAACTAGATGTAAGCAAAAAACTGCTGGTCATAAACAACACAAAGCTAAATGTAAACAAGAAAAATGCACCTAGACAAAGCAAAAATCAGCTAGACACAATCAAAAACTGGCCAGATGTAAACAGAAAGCAGTTAAACATAAGCAACTTGAAACCAGATGTAAACAACAACTACTAGATATAAACAAAAAGCAGCTAGACATTAACCGCTATAAGCTAAATGCAAACAAAAAGCAGTTGTGAACAATAAACAGATTGATGTAAAATAAATGCATCAATACATAAACTGCAAGAGGCTAGATGTAAACAACAAGCAGCTACTTTGTTGTTAGCAGCATTAGAGCTGCACTTTACATTAGAAGCGGAGCAGAATCTGAACGGCTCATTTCATCCCACTTTGTCTTGTTTCACAGTGTGTGGGTTGGTGGGCTCCAGATCCACACTTTAATGAGCACAGGCACTGGACGAGGGAGTTTTAGCACTTGAGGGGGTGTCATTTTAATTCTGAGAGTTTAATATTACGGATATTTATTCATAACTTTGTCCTGATTTTATTTTTCTGTCAAAATGGTCCAGCCCTATTTTATTTGATTTATTTTTACCTCTGCCTCTGCCTTTGTGTCTAGGCTCCTACTTGCTCAACCCGAGCACAGTCCCAGAGCCCAATATTTCAATCCCTCCACCGAAAATCAATCAGCCAGACACAGGAACTCATCTCCAGTGTGTGGGGCGGCCCGTTCCTCATGTGGGCCACTTTCCCTTGCTCCGATTTTCATCTGGCTGTCACTTCAAAGGACATATCTCTCTATCTTTATCAGCCCCTCCTCCTTCTCAGAAAGCTCCCCCAACCCCTCTTCTCCCTTCCCCTGAGCGTCCGTCTACTCTTGACAGGAGAAATAAGCGAGTCTGGCATCTCCTCCATCTGTGCTGGGAATTGTGGGCCGGAGTAAAGGGAAATCCCTGCTGTAGACATGGGAATACCATTGTCCTGGGCTGAGTGGCGGCTTCATTTTCTGCTGGACATCTGAGCAGCCCACAGGAGCTGGACCGAGTCTGCATCCATCTCCTACTGTTCAATCATTGCTCTCCAGAGGAAACAGTGTCACACAAACCAAAGGAAGCTGCCTAATCTGGTTAAACTTTTATAACTCTGTTGTGATTCTTAAGAATCCCGTAATTCTTAAACCAAGACCACACCAATATAAACCAGCTTAAAGGTGGCATCGGGAACCCATCAGCATACAAAGTGTGATATTCGTATTCCCCAAGTCAGAAAGCATAAAATGAGCCTTTCTGTTTTTGCTCCACTTCTGATGTCATGTGCAGAGACTTTAGATTCGCCCCGCCCCCTCGTCTGAGTCTGTCCAATGACATCTGTGGACCCGCATTTATGTGAGAGCGCAATGACGAGGTTAAACAAAGCAAAACAGACATCAGCGAGCGCAGAGAAATGAGAGCACTGAGTAAAAACAAAGAAAATGAGAACAGAGAAGAAAGAGCGAAAATGGCTCCTCACTGCTGTGCACTCGGGGTCGGGGTGAACAGCGAGCGGCTCATTATCATTTAAAGGAACAGGCGCTGAAAGCATTCTGAACAGGGCTGTTTACACAGGGGGAGTACACTGCTGTGGGGTTTTGACAGACGTTTCATTAGCATCCAGAACTGTGTAAAGCTTGTGGAAAAGTGTGTAATACAGGTTTTAAGCTGCACTTTTAAGCTACAGTCCACTGCAAAAAAAAAAAAAAAAAAGAAGTTAACTTCAAAGTGAGTTGTGTGTGTGTATGTGTGTGTGTGTGTGTGCGCGTGAGTGAGGCTGGAGCTTATTAAGTGGACCTTTCTGAGAGATATGGATTGGCATTCTTAAATGGGACACCTGGGACCCTGAGGGTTTAGGGAGAGGCTTTAGCTGTTTGCTAGCAGGTCTCCGCTGAATAAGTGAGGGATATACAGGGAGAAATATGCACCATAAACCCTAGACCCCGAGGTTAAAGCATAAGTCGCTTGATGGGCTGCTCGGACTCTCCCTCTCCCCTTTCCTTTATCACTGGGGCGCGATGCTGCAGTCAGACCAAGTCCCTTAACAATATCTCTATTGATCCGCGGCTCAGTCTGATGCGGCTCGAGTTTGACTCGAGTCCGGCTTTAATCTGAGCCCGGAGAGTGATTTACACTCCACTAAGTTTACACTGGACTCTGGCACTGCTGGACTCCCTCGCTCCTCATCCCCCCGAGTTAATGAGACTTTCAGAGGCAGGTAATGCAGCAGATAACAGATTTACTTCGAGGGAATAGCAGAAAATTTGAATCTTATAAACCATGGCCTGCATTTCCAGAGTGTGAGAGTGTGAAACTGTGCACAGGTGAGTGGGTGACTGTGTTTGCCTGTCCAGGGTGTGTTTCCTGAACACCCACCGTGACCCTGAGCAGGATGAAGCAGTTATAGACATATTACAAATGAATGAATGAATGAATGAATAAATCTCATAAATCACTTTAAACAACTGCTTTCATAAACATTGCCTGCTACAATGGCACTAAATGATTGACTGCTCCTTTAACGCTGAAGCCCACTGCGGACATTGTGAGAGCTGAGACTCTTGCGCGGCGAGAGAGAGCAGAACCACGGAGAACTGATCAATGACCTTGTTTGTGTCCAGACTCTTCTGGAGCTCGGTGTGATTCCACGCCATTCCAGCGCATTATGCTTCCCTCCAGGTGGCACCTCAGAGAGAGAGCAATTTTCCAGCGGCTGAGAGTGCAGCGCGGAGAAGAGCCGACTCCCCAGGAGGCTGCGGAGGAGCCACTAATGGAATCCACAGATATCACACTGCTCCTGGAGTATTCATAGCAGCCTGATGCAGGCCAAAATAAAGAGAGAATACAAAGGCCCACAGCTTCAATGGCATTGTCCTCCACTTCAGAGGGAACACACACTGATCCCACTGTGCTAACACCGCATTGTGTTTAAGGAAGATTGTGCTCACTTACTGCCATTTTGTTTGTTTGTTTTATACAGTCCATATCATGTTTTCTGTTGAGAGAGTTAGGAAGTTACTGTAAGATCAACAAAGGCTTTTTGGCACCAAAAAACCTAGAGCATTCCACCAGGTCAGGACTAAGAGATAGAGAAAATAAATTTAACTGCAATTTCTTGTTTTGTTCCCATATTATTACAGGCAATAAATTCCCACAATCAGTGCAAGTGCACATTAATGTGTTGACCTGGAGCCCACCAACACACACGCTGTGACACAAGACCACCTTGTTCGTTTTCTGTGTCAGATGGGATAAAACGAGCCTTTCTGCTTCTGCTCCCCTTCTGACGTCAAGTATCGACTTTTATGACAACTTTAGAATCGCCCCGCCCCCTCGTCTGAGTCTGTCCAATCACAGCACTGGATCTGTGTTTATGTGAGAGTGCAAAGATGAGGTTAAACCCAGCAAAACAGACCCAACGTGTGCGGAGATATAAGAGCGCTGAGTAAAAACAGAGAAAATGAGAACAGAGAAAAAAGAGAACTGAGTGAAAATGGCTAAAAAACCAAAGCTCAGGGTCGGGGTGAACAGCGTTGAAAGTGGGTGTTCTAAATATGGGGCTGTTCAGACAGGGGGAGAACGCTGCTGTGGTGGGGTTTCAAACAAAGCACAGTACTGTGTTTGTACACAGTACTGTGTTGAGGGGGGATGTTTACTTTATTGAGGAGAAAAGTGCTGGAGTTCAGATCTCGTAAACCGTCATCAAAGACCTGATGAAACTATTATATCAATAAATCAATGAGTGGGCAGATACCACCAAAATCATCCTATCTGTTGAAGCACAGTCTCCCACTCTCATTAAAGTCAGAGCTCCTGGGGGATAAGTGCAGAAGCGAAATGGCGGTTTGCCATGTTGCAGTTTTCAGGGTGAACGACTCCATTGAGGAACTGAAAAGAGTTTCAAAGGGTTTTCGCAACAGAGTTGACTGTAAACTCAGCAGATTTTGATACTTTTGACACGTTTGGTACATCATTCGTTATCATTCTCCATCCGTCAGACCTCAGCAGTCAGACTCTGGATGACAAGGCCCTCGCCAAGTGCTTTAAAACATTCATTCATCTCCCAGAGATCTCTGTACGCTGTAAAATATGAAACAGGCAGCAGCTCCAGGAGGCGTGACTCTATAAAAATCATCTCAACCATCCAAACTCGCTCTCGGCTTAGTGAGTACTGATGTATGTAGGTACTTATTTGAACATTTATTTTAGAATTCGATTGATTATGTGTGTGCATGAGTATTTATTTCAATATTTGTGTGTGTGTGTGTGTGTGTGTGTACATTTACCTGAGTGTTTACTGGACTGTGTGTTTACCATTTGAATATTCATTTAAACATCTGAGCACTCATATTTTTAACCTTACAATTACAGCCTCAAAATCATTTTGATGATCCACTGAGGTGTAATAAGGAGAATACAGCCTGTGTCATTGCTACTCCATGCTCTGCACCATGGAAACTGCACTATGTAATGCTTTTAAAGAGGGTAGGAAAACACCCCTACCTCCCTCCCTCCCCCATCCCCCAGGACAATGCTGTAAAAGTGAATTACACTCACCCAACAGCTAAAATACAACCCTCACCTCCTGTCCCTTTAACGGCACCCTATGGAAATGTTTGTGTTATGTCACAGAAATGAGGACACGATGAAGCCCGTGTTTAGTCTGAAATTGAGTTTGTTGCGTCTGAAGAAGCTGATCACAGAACAGGTGTTAATTGCCGAAGTTGCTGTTGGTTCCTGGTGCGACTTTTGCTGCTTGGAAGGAAAACAGGGACAAAATAAGACAGTGCTTATGATCATAATTATCATAATTAATTGTCATTATGATAATGTGTGGCTGGCAGGTGATTAGTAATTTCCTCAGTTGGGAGAGGAGCGGGGAATTTGCATCTCTTCTTGCAAACAACGCGGAGGAAGGCGGAGGTTTGTTTAGTTAATAAAAGCTGTGTATTTCTGGGAGAGGATCGTGATGGTTCCTCATTAACAGTTCTCTGATGGAGGCCACTCACAGACTTTAGAAGGTGTCTCTTAATTATCACTTAAAAAACTAGGAACATGACAGTGTACTTATTTATTTGTTTTTTAAAATAAAATGAAATATGCAAATATGGCAAAGTATTACTTTCCATGCTCTTTAAACCCTGGAGTGATCTGACACTATTTTCTACCTTATTTTCTCTCTCTCTCTCTCTCTCTCTGTGTACAGCACACTTATTCTCCCTGTCCTCTTACTCTCATGCTCTATATCTTCCACTCCACACTCTCTCTCTCTCTGTTAGTCTGAGCCTGGGGCAGGGCCCTTTTTGACCGCAGGCGAGATACAGTCTGAGAGGGGGATACAGAGTGTTGGAGGGTCTTCAGGGTCTGGTGAGGGCTGACTGCTGGCAGGTTCTGCCCGGTTCAGTCCATCGCCGACATCAGTAGCTGCTCTGGTTTCAACAGTGTGTTTAACGAAGGGTTTCAGGAGCTCGGTTTCCACTAAACACACTCCAGCTGCTTCAGTCAGGAGCTGCACCTGAGCTGCTTTTATTCAGCACACACTCTGTATAAACCAGTCCTGGATAAAAATGTCACATTTACCATCAACTCTAACTTTCCAAAACTTCAGCCCAGGTCCCTCTCGTCTGACCAACGAAGAACCTCCATGTGATGGTAAACTGGGAGGTTATAGAGCAACTCTAGGTAAGATTCAGTAGAGTAGAAGAGTTGCAGTGTCATCCCCTTTTACAGCTCAGTACTGAAATTAATTTAGGGGTGTTTTCATACCCTCCTCCAAAAGTTACATAGTGCAGTTCCTGCAGTGCTGAGCCGGACGTAGCAATGACAGAGGTTATATTCTCCTTATTACAGCTCAGTGGAGCATCACAGAGATTTTGAAGGTGTAATTTCCATAACATCCATACGTACAAGGGCTGGAGGGTTATGAAGCTTCCCAGTGTTGGGCTGTGGAACAGTGGAACTGTGTTCTCTGGACTGCTTCACCCTGACCCTTTCTGATGAGTTGTTGTTTTTCTGATTTATTTTGGTAAAGATGGTTTCTCTCTGTTTTCCTTAAAAAGAAATGAATAAATCCACTTCACAGACTGGTCTGGTCTTTTCAAGACGTAGTGGCTCAGGATTTACATTTACAGTTCTCTCCTGTTCTGTAGAAAATGTATTTATTTATAAAATATATTTATAGTCTTTAGTTTTGACTAGTGTCAATATTCTCCAGAGGAAGACGTGGAAGAGAACAACTTACTCACTGCTGTCACACACACACACACACACGCACACACACACACACACACACACACACATACATACACAAAGCCTGACAACATAAACTACACATTGATTTTTATTTCTAATCTTTTACAAGTTAATCATTTTAATTACTTACTTAGAACATGTTATTAACTTGTTCCTGTTATTAAAGATAACCATGAAACTTGCCTGCAGCTCAATCACCCACACACACACTCACACACAGTGTCACACACTGACTAACATCACATGGGGCGCTATTTGTCTCATAGTTATTCATGTTTAGTAACTGCTCCACATGGGGGCGTGTTTTCTCACATACTGATGATTTGGCTCCAGGCTCTGCCTCTCGGGTCAAAGCTCTGACTTTAGTGAGCTCCGTCTGTCCAGTCTGTGCATCAAATCTTTTAGGAGAAAGAAGAAAAAACCTTCAGTATAAAACAGTGTTAAAAACGGACTAAACTTTTTAAACAAAGACTATTTTCCAAAAACTTTGCTGTTGAAATTTGAGGACAATAAGCAAAAGGAATCTTTTAAAATGATGCGACAGCAATGAGGTGCCATTATTAATTCTTAGCACTACGAGATGTGTTCGTTTGCTATTTTAACTCGGCTCTATTCTATCATTCACTACTGCTACTGCTGTTTACCAGCTTTGTTGGACTTTGCCAAAAGCACTTACAGTCCTAATTCCCCACGTATTTCCTGGAAAACTGCTAATTTCCCTCCAGACAACAGCCAAATTCCTTTTGTCATTTTCTTATTATTGCGTCCATATGGTTTGTTATCATCCCTTTGTCGAGTCGCCCACTGCCGGACTCTTTTTTTCTGGTGTGTCGTTTTCCATGTGTAATGAGCACGAGATCCACTGCACAATAAAGAGCCTTCATACATTTACAGTGCAGAGTCCTGCCGCTGAGGTAATAACCGTAATGGAAGAGGCCTGGGGGAATTTCCTGGAAATGGTCCACACTTGGAGTCCTGAAGGGGGAGCTTTTCCTTTCTTTTCTCAACAAGTCACAGAACAAGAGAGATACTCTACATGTCCAACAGTCAACTTGGCAACTTTGTGGACACATGATTTCAAATGAGTGCTCACTGCTTGCCACTTTCAGAAAAAAAACATACTCTACATCACAACACCATGCCTTTGGAAACCCCAACAATGGCGGCGGTAATTCATTGTTTATTGCCGTGTTGTCGTTGTTTGGGACTGAACACAGCTCTGTCATCAGTTCAGACAGATCAGTAGAGTTTGTTCCTTCCTTGTTGCAGCGTCCAGCTCTCGCTGGATTCTTTCGTCGGCCACCGATCCAAGGAGCGTTTGAACCTCTTCAAAAGACCACAGCGTAATTTTACGAGCTGCCGTCGTGAGTCAAATATGAACTCTGCTGCAGCTGTAGATTTTACAGATGGAGAGTTGATGCTGGACGTCTGCATTGTGTGGCGTAGAGTGACGACTCTCTCTGGACAATCAACGCTCTGCAAGGTTTACACTCCACAGTTTAGTCCCAACTCGGCTCGCTTTGAACCAGCAAAGAAAACAGAGCTGAGCCTAGTAAACACCATGCCACGGAAAAGCCCCCAAAATCTACTGAATATTTTCCTCAAAAGTACCACTACAATGACAGTGTATAATCCTCATGAATAAGGAGTCTGGACAAAAGTGTAAAAGTGCCAACCTCCACCAATGTTCTCAAAGCTACCAACAAATCCTCACAGCAATGTTGCAGCATTTATTTGTCAGCCTTCCAAGAATGGTAGAGGCTGCTGCTGGGGCAAAAATAAAGGAGAAAGCTGCTGTTACTGCCGTTCATTTTCAGAAGGAATGTTGAATGAGCCGGTTTAGACAAACATAGATGACCATGTTTCTTACTGTCACTGCACAACGTACAACAAATTTGTGCTTCTGCATTTAGCCCATCGGTGGCAATAAACACACACTCACACACACAAGAAATCTCTCACCTCAGCTCATCTCATTGAACAATCCCATACCACGAAGTGACTTTGTAGGAATCCTACAGTGCGAGGTCATGAATAAACATCTGCAATATTGCTGTAATAAGAAGAACGCAGGTGACTGATGGGACTCTTATCCCTCAGAAATAGATAGAAAGCTCTTGGGAATATATTGACCTTCATGTTTTGTGTTGGGAAATAGAGAGTTCTCCTCAAGTGCTCTCCGAAAGGTGACACCAGCAAGGAACGAGGGAAAAATTGGGGATTACGCCCGTCTCTCTCTGTCTCCAGCAGCAGAGGAGTGGCAGAAATGAAAGAAAGCTTAGCTTCAGCAGGAGGAGAGCGGCTGTCGGTCTTCTTCCATATTTTAGCGACTGAGACACAAGTGCACATGGAACGATCACTGGATTAGCAACACCTACTTTGTTTCTGCACACATTGTCCATTTGATCAGCTATTTAAACCCCTGCTGGACTAAGAAACAGACAACGTGCACTATGACGTGCTCCTGTGTGGTCTGTGGAGTTGAGAGAATGGACAGTTAGTATAGAAATAAGGTTGGCGTTCAGTATAGTCAATGAATCAGCTATGAATGAATGAGTGAGTGAGTGAACAAATGAATGCAGAACAAAGGCTGAAAGCAAGAAAGCTGCTCAGAAAAAAAAGGCCACAGTTCTGACAACATGAAACATGACCCTGAGCTCTGGACTGACATAACCCTCCCTGCTATTTCCCCAGACTGGCTCAGCGGGGTTGTGTGTGTGTGTGTGTGTATGTATGTGTCTGGGGGGGGTCATTGTAATGCAGTGTGGAGCCTTCAGGGCGACAGCACTGAGGAAGATTGTGTTCAGGCTTTATCAGCTGGACTCTGGACGCTGACGCCTCCCGTCTGCTCACGGCTGAGTCCTCCCTGCTCTTTTTCCTTTCCCTCTCTTTTTTTTTTTACAATTCATGAAATGCCTTTGCGCAAATGGATTTTCTCCACGGAGGCGTAAAGTGGACGATTGCAGGCCGGCTCTGTCTGAATTTCTGAATAAAAATCAGTGTGATAAATTCCAGATTAAGTCGTCTGGGATCATGTTCGGTTCAAAAATTCCTGCTTTGAGTTTCCTTCACCGAGAAAAAAAAAAGCGGCGTGTCACATTTCCTGGAAATGACAGGGTTCATGATTAAAGCCTTGTGTTCTGAGGTGAGGGAAATCAGGGCAGCTGTGGGCTTCTCCGGTGAAAATCACAGCCGTGAGACAAACACAGGCTTATTCCTACGGGGGAGAAAAAAAAAAAAAAACGTGTCCCGTCCTCCATATAATCAAAGCGACAAACAAACAAAAATACAGATAAGGAAGCGGAGGCATGATTCACGGAGAGGTCCGCGAGCCAGCGCCTTCATGAATATGGTTTTAATGTAGTTGTGTTTATGCTAAACTCGTTTTAATCACATATATGCAGTGAATAAGCTCTGCGCTCAGGAAGCGGTGGATTCATCCAGTTTCAAAATGACCTATATAACAGCTTTAGCTCAAGCTACATCTCAGATCCAATCAGAAATAGACCCGACACCTTCATCCGCTTTTAGACGTCCAGATTGTTTATGTCTGGAAAAGCTGAAGATGTGATAAAACAGAAATAAGCACCTGCACCGCATCAGAACACATTCACCACCACAAGGAGAGACAACGGTCAGAGGATGAGTATGGAAAAGAGTGTACAGTGTGCTTTAAGAGTCTCTCGACATGTTTCAATGATATTCACAATGAAAACAAAGTGTACTTTTGTTATCATCATCAATAACTCTGACTTAAAGACCACAGAGTCTGGCTGCTTCTGACCCCCACCCCAAACATTTCACAACCTCAAACTTTTTGAAAACGTCCTCAGTGTTGACGAAGAGCGCGATGTACCAGGACTCCACTGCTCTTTCCTGCTTAGCTCCACTGTGCCGGGGGCTCTGGGGTCTCTGGGTTTCAAGCCAAAGCTGCAGTAGCACTGAGCTCAGATTCTCGACCCTGGCCTCGTACGAGCTCACATTTCTCTAACTTCACACACTCTTCCCACACACTTCTCACACACCACAAAAGGCATCAGAAGTGTCCGCCCAGTACAATGCAGAAAGGTCGCAGCCCCAGGATCCTGCCTCGGGCCTGAGGCGCTCTGCTCTGCTTATATCCTCTCCCAGGTCAACAAAGCTGCTACGGTAGCACAAAGAATGAAAGAAAAAAAATAGATGAACAAAATAAATAAATAAATAGGACAGAATAATCAAATGTGGTAATAAAACAAACTTGATTAGAGCTGGATTTGCTCTTCTCTCTAAAGCTCCAGTCAGAGTGGATTCGTTTTTGTTTTTTTTTGTTTTTAAAAGGAGGACGTTTATAATAAAGCTTAGCATGTCTCCTCTGTGATAAAGCTCCTGGAATACAATGCAATAAATAAGACAGTAAATAAATGCAATATAAACTGACAGTAATAACTGTGGAGCAATTATAATCCAGTATGAATCTACAGTCATTTAACAGTAATAGTTGTAGACTTGTTATTGGCTGAACCCAGAGCTCCTCGAATAATAGCTGTCTGATTCCCATCCTTGAAAATAAACAAATACTGAAATGTTCTAAACATCCCGTTCACCTGAGACTGGGTTTGTCTGCTGCTTGCAGACGTAAATCTGACATGTAAGCAATGTATAATTCCTCCAGACAGAATGTGTTTCCATGCGGTAAAAATAGTCATGGAGTTGAAAGAGCTGGAAGAACCGGACGGTTGAAGTTGCAAAAGGGAACGTGATCAAACGCGGTTCAGAAAGCCGCCCACGGAACCGCAGGTGTGAGACATGTAAAAGTTAAAGTTTGAACAGAGAAGGTCTATCTTCTTTCATCGAGAGCGTGGTGTGAGGTTTGATTAGAGACCATCTGCTCCATTGTTTCAGCAGAAAAAAAAAACTCAACTGGAAAATATTTCCTCAGGTTGTGAAACACCAATAGATACACCATCATTAATAACACCCCCTATGAACCCTGGATTCACTTAGACACTTGTAAATGCCTTTAGAAAACTTTGCATGTTTTCCATGGGACTCAATAAATGGATTGGTCTGGGTCAGGAACTGCATGCAATTTATACAGGACCAAAAACCTAACATCTGAAGGAGCAAAAACTCTCCTCGCAGTCCATGTAAATTTGGTCTGATCTCCTTCTGTTTCTCGCCATCCAATCACTGGGCTGGCAAAGGTGTTTCTATGACATCAATGACATCACTCAGTGGGAAAAAACCTGTGTCAAGAGAACACTGTGGGGCTCGTGAGGTTTTGACCAAAGCAGATGACAAACGTTTCATTAAGAACCAGAACTGTGTTCCTCTGTGGAGAGTGTGTTGAATGTTTACTGAACCGTTGTAAAATAGAAAAACTGAAGGAAATCTGATTTCTTTCATTTTTTCGTTTTATAATCTTTTGCTTTTAAAATTCAGGAAAAACACAGGATATAAATAAATAACTGGAGTTTTGCAGTCTCAGGTTACTTGTTAACAGATGCACTTTCCAGACCTGAAAATTACATTACGCTGCTGTGCTCATGAAGCCTGAAACTTCGTTTATCCCTCGACCTGCTCTTTCAGTCGAACGTGTTTCAGTTTTCACCAGCTGCCTGGTTACCATCGCTCTGAATAGCTGCGAAGGGAAAATAGATGTTTTAAAAAAAAAAAAAGTTCAGATTTTCTCTGCAGCTCACTCATCACCGCTCTCACCCAGTTAACCTCACGCCACTTCAGATGTGGAAACTGTCCAAACTTTATTCCCCCCTCCTCCCAGCCCCACCCCCAAGCTGCTCGGATGGGAGCAGTTGCCATGACAACGGAAACAGCGCTACAAACGCTTTCAAGGCTCTGTGTTCAGGTCTGAGTTCAGAAACGCAGCCGAAAAATTACCCAGAACTAATTCACCCACTCGGCCTGCAGCGCCTCTGACGCCATCTGTGCTGGGAATGATAAAAAAAAAATAAATAAATAAATAACTGTACCCCCCCGGCCAAAGAGAAACCAACTTAGAGAGAGAGAGAGAGAAATTTCTACATGTCCATAAAGCTTAAACCTTTGTTCATGAAAAGACAGTGAGAGAGAAAAGAGAAAAAACAAAAACAAAAGAGAGACACAGAGAGAGATAATATTATGTACAATATGTAACTGTTGTGTAGTATTAAAAATGTCATTATAAAAAAACAACAACAACAAAGTATTAATACACTATGTCCACGATCGTTAACATCATAAATATATATATCATTAGTCAAAAGTTTGGACACATCTTCTCATTAGTCATTGGTGGAATAGGGCTGTTCACTGTATAAAGCTGTGTACCAGCCCCTACCTCTTCTACAAATTTACTCTCGATGAGGCCACAGCTGTTCACTGAAAACCGTTCCAGGTGATGACCTCATGCAGCTGACTGACAGAACGCAGAGAGAGTGCAAAGCTGTCATCAAAGCAACAGGAGGCCATCTGTGTTCCTTCATAGTTTGAATGTCTTCCACATTCATTTACAATGTAGAAAAAAATAAATAAAGAATAAACATTGAATGAGAAGAAGTGTCAAAACTTTTGACTGGTGCTGTACATTCACAACACAGGAAACCCTCCCTGAGTGGGCGTGTCCAAACATTTGACTGGTACTGTATGTATGTTAATATGCTCCACACACTGTGTTGCGTTTATTTATGTGCTCTATGATGACGGCGGTGACGCTCGTCTGAAATCGATTTGAATAATCCCTCACTCTCCGAGACCTTTGAGAGGAAATGGAGGTTCTGATGGCTCCAGAGCTGCGGGAGCTACTTGCCGAGGTTCATTTGGCTGCGTGTGTGTACTGTGTCGCTGTCTCTTTCATTTCGCTTGGACACACACTCTCGCACGCCTTTTCTCTCCCTCTCTCTCTGTGTGCCAGGGAGAACTCATTTGTCATATCCATCTGCCACCTGTAATGTACCTCGCCAGAGCCAGAGCCACAGCCAGAGCCAGAGCTGTGGAGCTTTACATGCCAAACATCCACTCGCTGGCACCTGGGACAACCAGGGAGGAAAACAGCCGAGAGATAAAATATCATCAGAGAAAATAAGCACAAACATACAGCCTCCATTCCTCCACTGACCCAGCCCCTGTGCAGCAGCAGCGCAGTGGACGTTTGTCTTGACAAATACACTTAAATAAACTCAATGTAGCTAATAACACTCATTATAAGATTGATGTAATGACATTAAAATATTTTTGCATCTAGGTTTATTTTTTCTCTGCTTATTTGAAGTGATGTTTTCTGTGGAGTCTCATTGTCTTCATGAGCTTCAGCAAACATCTCTGAATACTGTACACACAACTACTGATGAATCAACAAGCAGCAAACTAACAAAAGCAAGAGAGAGAGAGAGAGAGAGAGAGAGAGAGTGTTCGGTTAGTTTGAGTTATTTATAGCTTTATGTGTGTGTGATGTGTTGCTGGCTGGTGCTGTGTGTGTGTAGTGTGTGTTGTTGAGGGTCTGCGTGTGTAGTTGTGTGTTTTGTTGTGGGGCTGGGTGTGTTGTTGTGGGGCTGGGTGTGTAATTGTTGAGGGGCTGTGTGTGTAATTGTGTGTCTGTGTGTGTAGTTTTGTGAATTGTTGAGGGGATCTGTGTGTGTTGTTGTGGGCCTGTGTGTGTAGTTGTGTGTGTTGTTGTGGGCCTGTGTGTGTAGTTGTGTGTCTGTGTGTAGTTGTGCGTGTTGTTGTGGGGCTGTGTGTGTATTCGTGTGAGTGGATGTGTGTCTGTGTGTAGTTGTGTGTGTTGTTGTAGGTCTGCATGTAGTTGTGTGTGTTGTTGTGGGGCTGTGTGTGTAGTCGTGTGTCTGTGTGTAGTTGTGTGTGTTGCTGTGGGACTATGCGTGTATTTGTGTGAGTAGATGTGAGTCTGTGTGTAGTTGTGTGTCTGTGTGTAGTCATATGTGCTGTTGTAGGTCTGTGTGTAGTTGTGTGTGTTGTTGTGGGCCTGTGTATGTAGTGTGTGTTGTTGTGGGGCTGTGTGTGTAGTCATGTGTCTGTGTGTAGTTGTGTGTGTTGTTGTGGGACTGTGCGTGTAGTTGTGTGTCTGTGTGTAGTTGTGTGTGTTGTTGTGGGGCTGTGTGTGTAGCTGTGTGTCTGTGTGTAGTTGTGGGGCTGTGTGTGTAGCTGTGTGTCTGTGTGTAGTTGTGTGTGTTGTTGTGGGGCTGTGTGTGTAGTTGTGTGTGTTGTTGTGGGACTGTGCGTGTAGTTGTGTGTGTTGTTGTGGGACTGTGCGTGTAGTTGTGTGTGTTGTTGTGGGACTGTGCGTGTAGTTGTGTGTCTGTGTGTAGTTGTGTGTGTTGTTGTGGAGCTGTGTGTGTAGCTGTGTGTCTGTGTGTAGTTGTGGGGCTGTGTGTGTAGCTGTGTGTCTGTGTGTAGTTGTGTGTGTTGTTGTGGGGCTGTGTGTGTAGTTGTGTGTCTGTGTGTAGTTGTGTGTGTTGTTGTGGGGCTGTGTGTGTAGCTGTGTGTCTGTGTGTAGTTGTGGGGCTGTGTGTGTAGCTGTGTGTCTGTGTGTAGTTGTGTGTGTTGTTGTGGGGCTGTGTGTATAGTTGTGTGTCTGTGTGTAGTTGTGTGTGTTGTTGTGGGACTGTGCGTGTAGTTGTGTGTGTTGTTGTGGGACTGTGCGTGTAGTTGTGTGTCTGTGTGTAGTTGTGTGTGTTGTTGTGGAGCTGTATGTGTAGTTGTGTGTCTGTGTGTAGTTGTGTGTGTTGTTGTGGGGCTGTGTGTGTAGTCGTGTGTAGTTGTTTGTGTTGCTGTGAGACTGTGCGTGTATTCGTGTGTCTGTGTGTGCAGTTGTGTGTGTTACGGAGTGGCAGCTGCTCTGCGGTTGTCGGGATGCGGAGCATCGGCGGAGAGGAGTGTGTTGTGATCCGTTGTCCTTCACACGCAGCTCGTGATTTACAGGTTTCGGAGCAAATTAGCGCGTCTCACACAGAGGTGCCAATACACCCTCATTAACCTGTCAGAGCGAAAAACAGCTGGGCAGCGGCAAACAGCTGGCAGAGATTAATACCTGTTAGTGGAGGATTTAACCTCTTCTTTACTCTAATCTTTACAAGACCCGACGTGAACGGAGCAGAACAGATACATCAGCAAATACTCATCACTCTCTCAGTCTCTCTCCATCGTCTGGACTGACTCCAGAATAATTAACTACAAACAAACAGACAAACAAGAGAAAGAATTGAAGGTGCCAGACAAAAAAATGGGTGTGAGGGAGAGATATGGGTAAAACAAACAGAGGGAAAAAAAGAAAGAAAGAAAGAAAGAAAGAAAGAAAGAAAGAAAGAAAGAAACCCATGAGGAGAGAAATAATTGAAGACCAAAAGAGAATATATTTTAAAAAATGTGTATGTGTATGTGTGTGTGTGTGTGTATGAGAGAGAGAGTGAGAGAGAGAGAGAGAGAGATGTGTGAATGGGTCAGTCATGTAAACCGTGGAGGGACAGATGGTATGTGATGGTTTGTGGCGTGTTGGGTCACATTATGACACTGACCCACTCACACACGGTGGATGGCCATTAAGACAGTTCAGATTGGCTGAACTAAACTAAGCCCTAACGCTGTGTTCTCACTGTGCCCAGTTAATTACTGACCTGCTGGAGTTTACCATCATTAACTGGATTCAGACGAAACACCTTCAGCACTCTGAATGTGTAAAGGCCTGCTCAGGTAACCACCCACCAACACACCAAAACAGTCCTGGGGCAAAACCCTAGCACAGCCTGGTCTCAAGGGGAGTTCACATATGTGTACTGAGTATATTCCTGGATGTTCATGAGAATTTCTAGCAGCGTTTGCGTTCACACATACAGCTCCTGCAGGGTGCTGGGGAGATCATAGAACAGGGGCATTAGTGATCATAAAATAACTAGCATAAAAAAACCTCACTGAGTTGGTGTGTCCAAACATTTGACTGATACACAGTACCCATCATATGTTATGGCTTTCCTATGTTTTGTGCCATTTTCCACATGTTGTGAATGTACACCACCAGTCAAAGGTTTTGACACTTCCTCTCATTCAGTGTTTATTCTTTGCTTATTGTGTTTTTTTTCTACGTTGTAAATGAATGTGGAAGACATTCAAACTATGAAGGAACACAGATGGAATTATGTAGTAAACAAAAAAGTGTTAAACAAACCAGAATATGTTTTATACTTTAGACTCTTCTCAGAAGCCCCCTGTTGCTTTGATGACATCTTTACACACTCTCTGCTTTCTGTCAGTCAGCTTCATGAGGTCGTCACCTGGAACGGTTTTCAGTGAACAGCTGTGGCCTCGTCGAGAGTAAATTTGTAGAAGAGGTAGGGGCTGGTACACAGCTCTATACAGTGAGCATCCCTATTCCACCAATGACTAATGAGAAGATGTGTCCAAACTTTTGACTGGTAATGTAAATACATAACTTAATACATTCATACATTCATTCATTCATCTTCTGTAAGAACCTCATCCTGTTCAGGGTGGGGTGGTTCCAGAATCACACGCTTACTCTGTCACACTCACACTAATAACTGTGGACAACTTTATACACACACTTACCCAGTCACACCCACTCACACCTGTGGACATTGTCACACAGTCACCTTGCCTACAAATGTGTGTTTGGACTGTGGGAGGAAAGCAGAGCACCTGAAGGAAACCCACTCAGAGACCGTGAGAACACACCGAACTCCTCACAGACCGGAGGAGAGGATCCAGGACCCTGTGTTCTGAACTGTAGTTGAATCAAGACAAAGCCAGGAGTTTGCTCTTCTGGTTTTTTTCTGGAATCAAGAAGGGTCTTGCTAATGTTCTCTGCGCTCAATGCCATCAAAACTACACAGATATGTTCCGACATCTAGAGTAAATCCTTCCCAGTAGAAACTGTAAAACATTGGAACACACTCCAGATTAAAGTTCTTTATTTCAGAGGAATCGTGGACAAGCAGGTGTTCAGACTGTTAGCATTTAGCTAATGTTCATTTTCATAGACACGTCCTACAGGCTTGGATACTCCTACTGCTCTATTTGAGATTACTACACACCTGGACATAGTTTGAGGACATATGTGATAATTTAACCACGCAGTTAGCATGATGCTACTTGGAGAAGGTCATTACTTGTTAGCTATATTAGCCACATAGAGACGCCACACTTGCTTTCGGGCAAAGAACTACAGTTTGGGGTGAGGGACCTATTACGTCCACTTGATTTTTGGCGCAAAGTATCACTGCAGTAGTGAGGTTCTGTGATGCGTACATTAGCCATGCGCTAATGACTGCCATTATTGTGTCATTACAAGAGAGCCTCTATGAGCTAAAGCAGATTAGCAAATAACAGCAATAAAGAAGTCGGCTAGCAATGGGCTTTTGAATTTGTCTTCTTTTCTGATGAGTGTAGAGTGGAATGGGGACTGATTAACAACATATAGCCAAATGAATACTGATTAGCAATGCTAATAGCACTCTGATGCAGTAGCACCTAGACTCCCAGCTTTGCTAATGGCACAAATACAGTGATAAATTAAAAACGCCGCAAATAATGCTGCTACAAAATTATCCGGCCCCCTGTGAGATTGGAGCATATGTGGAATGATAATAATCTCTGTCTCTTGCTGTTTTCCAAATCGCGACTTGTGCTTCAGACGGTTAGCATGAGGGCCGTCTCGATGGGGGCCCGCTTTTTTCTGTTCTTTCTGCAGCAGTGCCTCTATTAGTGCAGGATGGAGACCAGAGCCGGAATAAACGTCATATTTGCTCTCGCCCCATCATCAGATTCCCTGCACAGACAGATGGCATTACTGTCAGAAAGATTAACCATGGGAACACGGGCTGCTTTTTCTATTAGCCGCAAAAACGGTGTGCAAATGCCTCCATGACATTGCCTCCAGTCAGATATGTACAGTCTTTAGACTGAATAGTTCTTTTAAAAAGCAAAACGAACCATGTTAAGCTGAAAGGTGAGTGTTTGTTGGATCACAGGGTGTGTTATAAAAAATAGAAAATCTATCCATGACCTTCACCTCCTGCTAATACCTACTTTTCACTGCTTCTGCATTTAATCGCTTCCATTGTGATGTATTACACACTTCTAGGTTTAGAGAGAAAGATCAGAAAATAGCAGAATAGAAGCGCTTGCTTCTGAAATTAAGGTATTGATGCCTCAGCTCGCCCTGCTCCTTTGCTTTGCTGCAGAAACAGCCTCCACTCTTCCAGGAAGGCTGTACACAACAGGATCATTACTGTATAAAGCCAAAAGAGCATTCGTGAGTTCAGGTGCTGGTGTTACATAATTAGTTCTGGCACTTCAACTCGTCCCAAAGGCACTGGCCTGCACAGTGATGGATTTGAAAGAAGAAGAAAATGTTTTAATTTATTAGCCACATTCTCATATCTGTGGTAGTGATGGCACTTCAGCTGTGGATGTTGAGGGAGGAGAAAGCACAGTTCCTGCAGGCGAGGTTAAACGCAGCAAAACAATCACAACAAACGCTGAAAAATAAGAGCTCTGAGTAAACACGGTGAAAACAAGAACGGAGAAAAAGAACCGAGTGAAAGCTTCTGCTTCTTGCTTCACATTGCTGTGCACTCAGGGTCGGGGTGAACAGCGAGTGGCTTATTACCATTTAAAGGAACAGGCACTGAAAGCGGACATTCTGAACAGGGCTGTTTATACAGGGGGAGAACACTGCTGTGGGGCTTGTGGGGTTTTGACTTTGAAGCAGGTCACAGATGTTACATTAAGAACCAGAACTTCCACTGTGAAGGAAGAATATGTTCTCTTTAAATATTGATAGATTTGATATTAAATTTAGTGCCGGACATTATTTTAATATAAATAAGTAAAATTAGAAAAGCCACATGCATATTTTTCATTGCACAGTAGCACAAAGACACACACACACACACCTCCCCATACAAGTGCACTAAGGGCAGTAGGCAGCACACAGCTGTGGATGTTAAGGGAGGACCCAGCACTGTTCTTTCCCGTTTTCCATTCCAAAGACCATGGCTTGATCATCTACAGAGAGGGATATTAAACAGTTTTACAGTTCATTAAGGAGCATACACATTACATTTCCCCCTCTTCTCCATCTCTCCGTGGATCTACTCCTCGATTCCTCCCTCCTAATCCTATCCCTTACCGCAACTCTTCTACTAACAGGGAGATAAAAATAAAACTGTCTGATGCACTTTCTCTTATTTCTCTTCATCTTCCACTGCATCTACTTTTCAAAGCAAATCTCCGGACACTGTTGGATGAGCTTTGGAGAACGGCTTCGAGCAATAAGCAGGAGTCTGTTTTCTCGTGAAGAGCTGTGGTTTTGAGGAAGGATAAAATCATTTTCTCTGGTTTTAAAAAAAAGGAAAACAAAACGGCATAAAACCCCTGTCTCACTCGATTTACTTTGTGATATCTTTCTGGATGTATTTGATTTAAATCTAAAACGCTGCAGCTGATGTTCTTCTCTGAAATCATATCATTACCGAGCGAATCAGATGATGTTTGTTTGTGGGGGGGGGGGGGGGGGGGGAGAAAGAGAGAATCAAAGCGTAATGGCTTTGGAGACGAGAAACGGCTCAAACACGTCTCCAGAGATGAGTTTCACTTCACATCCGTGGGTCCGACTGCTGTCTGCATCACAATACACCACTGACAGACTGAAGAGGGACTCTACAGCACAGACGCACAATCGTGTCAATCTCAGAGAGAGAGAGAGAGAGAGAGAGAGAGAAAACACAAACAAAATCATTGTTTCCTGCATTTTCTCCACTCTGTGTGCAGAATGATGATGAGCGGATGACAACGATTTCGCCAGATTCTCTCCATATCCTGCAGATGTGGGGAGAGACAGAAGAATCCCAGAGTTTTCCCATAAACTCAGAACTGCTGAGGAAACCGCATGGACCACCATATCACTCACAGGCAGGGGGCGCCACTAGGGATATTAGTCTGAGTAAAACTTTAGGCAAGAAAAAACGGTCAGAACCTGACTTTGTCGACAGCAATATTGAATTAAACAAAACCTCTTATCTCCATTGTCGCCATGAAAATGTAGAGCTACCACTGTCCCGTCCTGTGAACAACTCCACAGACTGCCCCACACACTCCGGAGAGAGGAGCAGCAGCCGGTTCCGTCACACCAGCCGCTGCTGGGATCAGACTTCACAAACCTACACAAACGTATCTGACAAAGTTCCTGCGTCAGACCTGAACCTGAGCGCTGGGAATGAGATGCAGGCTGTGGAGTGTACCACTACCACAAATACAGTTATTTGTATTTCTGACTAAATATACTCTCTGAAAACCTGTCACAGTGGTGGTACCCTCCCATATTTGTACACTTCATTTCCCCCATTTAACCTCCAGGACTTGTATCATGTTCTTTTATTTGACACAGTTCTATAATTAAATATTACAAGCATTCACCTCTACTTCTGGGGAAGAGAATGTAATGTATATTTAAAGGAGCACAACTGGGCTTTAACACCACTGCTGTGCTTTTAAAGGTACATTTACAGTGTTTGTACCTCTACTGGAGAGTTTACAATCCACAAAACCTCATACCTTACACTGATGCAATGTTCTGGAGATGTAAATATATTACCTCATGTTCCCTCTGAGGGCGGCACGGTGGCGCAGCAGGTAGTGCCGCGGTCACACAGCTCCAGGGGCCTGTCCAACGTGTGTTTTTGGACTGTGGGAGGAAACCGGAGCACCCGGAGGAAACCCGCGCGGACACAGGGATAACACACCAACTCCTCACAGACAGTCACCCGGAGGAAACCCACGCAGACACAGGGAGAACACACCAACTCCTCACAGACAGTCACCTGGAGCGGAAATCGAACCCACAACCTCCAGGTCCCTGGAACTGTGTGACTGTGACACCTACCTGCTGCACCACCGTGTCACCCTGTATAGCACAAATATTTCCTAATCTGAAACAGTGACTTGTGTAAGACACAAATATCGTGTGGTCTGATCCTGCCATAACGCAAGCTAACGCTGGCTGACTTCAGACTGGGTGATGGAGAAAGACTGAACTGTGATTGGGCATCTTTAAACTTGGGATCTCCTGACATTGGGAGCAGCAATTCGGTCTTTTATCAATCATTTATTGTAACATTTAGGACAGCTACATTCATCTCTTACCAACCACCGTGCAGTCAACCAGCGGTCAGCTCTGGTCAGACGTAGAAACAAAGAAATCCAGAGAGAATTCTGGCAAAAAAAGGGAAAATCCATCTTTTTCGAAATGTTTCAAATTCAAAATGTGGTCACATGGTGAGTGCCAACACACACACACACACATACACACACAGAGCTGACCATGTTGATAATGAAGCAGCTTGTGTTGTCCTGAACCATCTGGAGCACATGAGGGGGGTGCCGTGTGGCTGCCCAGCGCAATTAACCACGTCTTCCTCTTGGACACAGCTCCGGCCCGAGCGAATCTCCGCTAAAGCCCGGCTCGCTGTCGTGACTAAATATTAATCTCAGCTCACAGGAACAGGAACTGTGCACGGTTGTCAGAGGAGTGTGGGTGGACAAGGCTTGGATGTGGCTCTAGTGTTGTTTAAAGTGGATATCTCCCCTATTTTCCACAAGGGAATGCAGTTCTGGGGTCTAAACGAAGGCATTGCTTCATGAGATGTGACTTTTAAAGACAATGTCGACTATTCTGGGGAAATGCTGTTCCCTTGTTTGTTTACGTTCAGAAGCTCTGCGTCTTTTAAGGTGGAACGGTGTGTCTGAGGAAATAAATGACTGTTGTTTTTGTGTGGAGAGAGAGCCTAGTATATTGGAAAGAGTTATTGATTCTTTGTTTTATACTTGTTTGTTTGTTTTCTGAATAGTGAATGTGTGAGTGTGTGTCGTCCTGCAAAGGCTTGGCGCCCTCTCCAGGGTGTATTCCTGCCTCACTGTCCAAAAAAACATACATCTCCAAAATAATAACATCATAGAAGTGAAAAACTTCCTTAACTTTCAGTGGAAGTCAACATTAAACGAGTTTATTCCAAGTAATTTTGGAGCATTTCTATTGGTCCTTTCATCATGTAGTGTTTACCCAGTGTGAAAGACAGCTCAAATGATGATGTAAACTAAACAACAACAAAAATGCAGATACATGTGTGTTTTTTTTTTTTTTTTTTTTTTTGTAAAGCATCAAAATAGTGTATTTATTTTCCAAACTGCAGGCATTTATATGTTGTTTGTGGGTCAGAAATTATTGACTGGTCTGACTAACAGGCGAGTACAGTTTGTCCAGACACGACCCTGTGACTACAACTGAAATCAGAACTGTTTTACATGTAACTGGCAAATTGGCTCAGGTTTTCTTTGTAGCAGTAACAATCTCCATTGCAAGACGCTGCTGTTAATGAGACGTCTCTGCTTTCTACACTTCTTTGAAAGTACATGCATGTATTTGTGTGTGTGTGTGTGCGTGTGAGTGAGAAAGACTCTGGAGTTAATGATCAGGCAGCCGAGCCCATGTCTTCCACATCCAATCAT
Source organism: Hoplias malabaricus (assembly GCF_029633855.1). Lineage (NCBI taxonomy): Eukaryota > Metazoa > Chordata > Actinopteri > Characiformes > Erythrinidae > Hoplias > Hoplias malabaricus. Next base: position 10,193,530 of record NC_089800.1, read on the forward strand.
CTCCAGCTCTGGTACGTGCCTCGCACAGTTTTTGCATACAATAATGCATCATTACCTTCAATAATGTTGTCATATGTTGCTCTGAAAGCACAGTGTGTCTTACTTCGCCGTCGTCACGGCAACTTCTCTAGACTCGGTGCCAGAGCTCCTGTGGCACAGAGCCGACCCTGAAAGATCAGAGCCGACAGGAAACTCACGCTCTTCAGTCATTTACAAACACAGCACAATGCAGTCTTGGAGAGAACTGACCATCCTGCCAGCAGCAAAGTGCCTGAACATGGGATAAAACGTGCTGGATCTGCATTTGTGAGAGAGCAAAGACGGGGTTAAACGCAGCAAAACAGACACCACGATCGCGGAGAAATAAGTGCTCTGAGTAAAAACTGAGAAAACGAGAACGAAGAAGAAAGAGAACTGAGTGAAAATGACTGAGCTTCTGCTCCTCACTCCTCACTGCTGTGCACTCAGGGTCGGTGTGAACAGCGAGTGGCTCATTATCATTTAAAGGAACAGGCGCTGAAAGCGGGTGTTCTGAAGAGGGCTGTTTACACAGAGGGAGAAAACACTGCTGTGGGACACAGACACATTCATTCTCTTCTTCTCTAACTGCATCCTCTTTCACTGGTTTCATTAAGAACCACTGTGGAGAGGAGAGAGAATGTGTCCCGTTTAAATTGCACCAATTCACAAAGACATTCAGCTGCACACCAATGCCAAGCGGAGACAAGAGGAGTATAAAACACCAGCCATTGGAGCACCTCCATTCTCTGGAGTGATAGAGCCTCATCTGATTTGTCTCGGATGAGCTGGAGTGTCAGAATGAATCCTCCTGTGTTCTCATGCCTGAGTGCCATCAAATCCTCACAGCACTGCTCCAACGTCTAACGTGAATCCCTCACAAAGGAGCAGAGAGACAAGTTCACACACTTGATCTCAGAAGAAACATTACATGAAGCCAATCTGTCACTCAAAACATTAAAGGACCTATACATAGATTTTATAATCCTATACCTTTAAAGTAGTTATTTCTGTGTTTTCCACCTGACCACATCTTTAGAGAAGAGCTCTTTGAAGAATACACCCCCACACCCTTTAAAAGTTTATTTTAGTTCCTGGAACGTGCTCGTTTTTGTAGAAAAGTCAGTGGTAAATTTGTCTAATCTCTGGGGATCTTCCATCTCTAATTAAACTGAAGCCACAGAAGTGAGTTACACACACACACACACACACACAGTGTCTGATATGGACAATGTATGGTATAGCGTCTGATACACACACACACACACAAACACACACACACACACACACACACACACACACACACCCAAACAAATAATTTCTGAAAGACACCCAGGTGGGTCAGCTGGTCCAAAGCACACAGGACGTGGGTTGATTTAACATTTTCTAAAGGTTACACATAGACGATACCATTCTGAGAGCAATCCCTGCCTCGGTGCAGTTTATTCTGACCCTTTCTGTGGTCATTACGGCTAATATCCCACCATTGCTCCGTTTGCGAGGTTCTGAAATCAGCGCTGCATGTGTTTACCTCAAGGCAACAGCAGCAGCCGGACTTTAAATATTGATGCAGGGAGCAGACTCTAACAAACAGTTACGCAACAAGAAACACGATGATACATTACTCCATTCAGCCTGAGTAAGCCGGCCTTTTGACACCCGACCCCTTGCATTAAACATCACGTCCGTATCTTTCAGGCCCCAGAGAGCGTCCTGCGTCTCTGTAAATGTCCGGTGGAGACTAGAGTACAGGGAAAGAGTGGGCAATACAGCAGAAACATAACAGCACAATAACCCAAGACATATTTCACCAACAACAGAGCAGCTGTGAAAAATCCGGTCCTCTTCCACTCCCAGGATGGGGGCATTGTGTGAGCCCGAGGCGGTCCCAGCCGACTACCAGAGAACAACCGGGGACAATGTTGAGATGCGTTTAGAGAAAGTCACTTCACTATTTTATCAAAGTAAATCAAAGTCTGTCATCTAAATGCTTCATTATTTAGAGAGTTTAGGGGATAATATCAGTGTGAAAAAGTTCTGAACACTTCACGCATAGTTAAGAGTGTCCAGAAGCTCTTTAAAGGGTCCTCTCACTAATAACCAACATCACTTCATCGTGTAGTGGACAGGAAGCGTTCAGGCACTCCGTCCCTCCGCAGATAGAAATGTTTAGGTGGTCGAAGGGCAAACAATGGAGTTCATGTAGAGCAGAGTAATGAGGGGGAGTTTCTGAGGCCGTGGCGCCCGCGGGCCATTTGAGCTCGGCTAATCATTCCTCACTCCAAAAAGACAATCTGCATTTTAATGCGAAGTGCCATTTCTCTTTGAGCCGCCGCCGCTTGGTCACGCTCTGATTGCTATGACAGCACATTTATGCAACGCAATTCATCCTCATTTCTCTCTCTCTCTCACACACACACACACACACACACACACACTCACACTCCCACACAGTGCGCAGTGCTCTGAGGTTAACAGGAGAAAAACATGATGAATTAACTAATAAAAGAAGCTGTTTGTTTTTAAAGCCACACAAATGCAATTACAGCCTCTCGCCTCCGAGTTGACTTTAAACATTAATATTGCTTTAAAAGCCCAGAGTTAACCTTTCTGTAGACTCTGCGGTGTAGGGGCTGGGAATTCAGTCTGTACAGGAGTTAATTAATGCGCAAAATTACGATGCTATTGAACAGATGCTGTTTACATGTGTCACATACAATTCATGTATTTGCTTCACTTTTTGGGCTTATGTTTATATAATACTGCACATCCTCACTGTTTATGAGGTCTACATATCTCAAAACATGATGAAAACTCAACGGCTCAGAGCATGTTCACATTAATGTGTGAATCTGGATCCCACCAACTCGCACACTGTGAAACAAGACCATCCAGTCAGTTTACTGTGTGTTGACTAAGTCGGATAAAACGAGCCGTTCTGATTCTGCTCTGCTTCTGACAAAAATACTTTACAATTGCCCCACCCCCTCATCTGAGTCTGTCCAACACAGCACTGGACCCACGTTTTTGTGAGAGTGCAAAGACGAGGTTAAACGCAGCAAAACAAGCACATTGAGAGTGGAGAAATAAGAATAAAACAGAGAAAACGGGAACGGAGAAACCGAGAAAGAGAACCGAGCGAAAACAGCTAGAAACCAGAGTTTTTGCTCCTCCTCACTGCTGTGCACTCAGGGTCGGGGTGAACAGTGAGCAGCTCATTATCATTTAAAGGAACAGGCGCTGAAAGGTGCTTTTTAGACAGGGGGTGAACACTGCTGTGGGACACAGGCACATTTATTCTCTTCTTCTCTAACTCTATCCTTTTTCTATTTTTCACTCTTGAATTCTGTCATCTATTCCACTTCTCACACTCTCCCTATTGTGATTTCTTTATCTCTTTCTCTCTCTCACTGTCTGTCTTTTTCTGTACTCTAAATCTCTTTATCCCTCTGTCATCATCCCCTTTCAATTTTTTTCCCTCTCTCTCAGTATCTCATCTTGTTAATCACTCTGCCCTTTACGCTTTCTTACACAGCCATCAGCCACAAAACCTTGTCACAGAGGACTGCTCACAGAGAGAGAGAGAGAGAGAGAGGGAGAGGAAAGAAAGAGGTAAAATGGAAGTCACTGATTGCAGCAATTAACTTAATTATATCTAATAAAAAATATATTAATTGTGAAACATTGGGAAACAATGTGTGGAATCCCCTTGAATGAAACATGTAAATGAGAAAGAGGTAGGTTGAGCAAAGACTGGAATGTGGCAGAAAAATAACTCAATAGACATTTAGAAATGACTATTAAAAGCACCTCAAAAAGCCAGAACACCAGGAAATGTAAATGCACTGAAGCGAAGCAGGTTTGGGCCTGTACTTACTTACAGCACTGGTATTAATTCAGTACTAAAAAGGAGGCTGTGTATCTCCAGCTGAACGTGTTTTGTAAAATGCCCCCGGACCTGTGACGAACTGGAAACAGCTTCCTCTGTTACTGGTATTAATCCACACTGTAAATGTGAAGTAGTTAAAGGTGCAGTGCATTCCTCGTAAAGCTGGAGAAAATGGCACTGATGACTTTTCTTACTTTTTCCTTGAGTTCATTGTCACTCCACAACGGAGCTGGACCTGACTGGACTCTCGTGATTGAGGTCACTTCCTTTTTCATTTGAGAGGATTATTTATTTATAGTTAAAAGGTGGTGCTCATCTACTGCACAGTTCCTAATGCTGGTTTCATATGTTTTTAAAAATGTTTTTGTGGTCATGCTAATGGAATTAATAATAATGAATATTAGATAGATAGATAGATAGATAGATAGATAGATAGATAGATAGATAGATGGATTGATGGATAAATGGATTGATGGATGGATAGGTGGATAGATGGATGGATATATGGATAGATGGTTGGATAGATGGGTGGATGGATGGATGGATGGATAGATGGATAGATGGATGGATAGATGGATGGATGGATGGATATATGGATAGATGGATAGATGGGTGGATGGATAGATGGATGGATGGATGGATAGATGGATGGATAGATGGATGGATGGATGGATGAATAGATAGATAGATAGATAGATAGATAGATAGATAGATAGATAGATAGATAGATGGATACTTTATTGATCCCCAGGGGAAATTCAAGGGGCAATAACATAAGAGTCAGGTAAAGTAGGGTGACCAGACTTCCTCTTTTACCCGGACATGTCCTCTTATTTAGACTTAAAAAAATGTCCCGCTGAATTTCACAAATGTCTGGGATTTTGTTTTTCTAGAGCTTACATAGAATTTCGAGAAGCGTTTCTTTCACAAACTAACCCCGCCCTCCCCCTACTCAGGGCGTGGTGCAGTAGCCTAAAATCTTCTGATTGGACGGTCTGACTGTAGAGCTACCGTTATTGGTTGATAACCTTCTCTGTAAACATTTAATTGGTCAGTCTGCACGTCAGTAGTCCTTGTTTACGTCAGGCAAAGCTCATGTCCCTACCCTCATCTCAAGCAGCTATGCCGAAACGTAAATGTAAGTTCTCGGATGAATTAAAAAAGAAATTCCCATATTTTGTGTAGCAAATAAAGGCCTAAAAGCACACATAGGTTCAGCTAAGCATAGAGCTACCCCCCCCACCTCCCACCGAGATGTGTCTTCTTTTTCACCATCTCAGGTCTGGTCACCCTAGGTAAAGTCAAACTTATTTGTGTTTATTTACATTACATACAGCTAATGAGAGAAGAGAATATAGCACGAGTGTGATGTATGTGGGAAGGAGAGGGTGGTGAAGGTTCAGAAGTTTGTGTCCAGGGTCCCAATATTTGTTAATCCATCCCTGAACGTTTATTCAGAGTTAAACAGAGGCCCTTTAGCTGCATTTGTTCTAAAGCTAACGATGTGGGTGGACGTATACAACCCTCTCTATTTCCCAGGCAGCTCAATAAGTGGAAAAAAATAACACTCAGGGAACTAAAAGAACCAATTTTTTATGCGTTATTGGGTCTTTTACACCGATTATCCTTTACAAACAAAAGCAAATTAAAAGCCCTGTTACACTGAGACCTATTTAAACAATGCCTTGAGCTAAAGGCCTCTATTTTGAAGAGTAAACCACCAGCTCATGAGCACAGTCGCATTGGAAAAGGATTGAAAAAGATTTGTCGTTGGGAACCCCAAATGCACGGGGCATTTCCTCACAGCAAAGTTATCGTCCTCAGAGCTCGCTATCGCAATTGGACGCTCAGCCCCTCTCTCCTGGCACACTGAACTCACAACTCATCCTTTAAACACACACTCGGCAATCAGGACCCCACTCAGAAAGCTTTTAGACTAAAACCCCGGGCCTATCACACATCCCCGAACACGCACTATACTTATTCATCCACTCTCCCGCTCACACAATCAGCCGCTGTGAAGGTCCTGTTTGTTTACTGTCGGGTGAAAGAGGCGGAGGAGGAGGGCGCTTCCATTCGTCATCATGAAATACATTTCTTCCTTGTGTAACTGTGCATTAATCATCACAGAGAGCGGATAATTTCGCCGTAAAGAGGACGATTTAAATACAAATGGAGCCCTGCTCCACTCAAAGAGGAACTGGAATTAAGAAAACATCTGCACCAATGGGATTATGGGTAAGAGGGGAGTTGGATGTGGACAACAATGAAATTCATCTTTTTTTTTTACATGTAGGGATACAATAATGATATCTGAGGCATTAACTAGGATTGAAAGAAGCATTTCAAATATCTACTGATGAGAACACCAACGCTTAAACCACTGCCCCACTAGAGATCTGATTTTAACAGTATCTGCTACACTAACGCATATGTCACGTGGAGTGTGAGGGAGACTAGTAGGCGGAAGCATGTGTTGAGGTTAGTAACCTTTAATACACACAACAGGAAAACAAACCTAAGACAGCAAGAGTAAAAACACAAATTATTACAAAAGAAATGAGACAAAGACTCTCAGGGCAGGGCTTTAATTACTTGCACATATCCTGCATCCGTTTGGCACTGTCCTGCATTGTTTGTTTCCTGCATTGTTTGTTCACGTTCTCAGAAAATAATCGCTATGCATACACAAGTTGCAGTATATGCGTAAACTGTAGGGGGCAGTGCAGGTGATCAACAGCATCACGATGGCAGAAGGTTTTGAAGAAGGCTGTGTCCGAGCCAAGTCTGGAATTTCTGGCATCTTTCTCTCTTCTGCCCTCTAGTGAAAACCTCCAGTTACAAGCGAAACACATAGACAAGTATGTGAACAGTTACGTTCACAGTTGTCTACATGAACGTCCAAACAGCAAGTACATTTCTACCCGTAGACCCTGTTTTCATTAACAGCTGAGCTTTTTCCTTTCTATTAATAACATGTATATAATAATTTGTATAAATTTCAAAATACATCCCCAAATGGTAAACAGTGATTTGACTTTAGAATTGCCCCGCCCCCTCGTCCAAGTCTGTCCAATCACAGCGCTGGACCCACATTTATGTGAGAACACAAAGACGAGGTTAAACAGACACAATGAGTGCGGAGAAATAGTTGAAACTGAGAAAATGAGAACGGAGAACAAAGAGAACCGAGAGAAAACTGATAAAAACCAGAGCTTCTGTTTCTTGCTTCTCACTGCTGTGCGCTCAGTGTCAGGGTGAACAGCGGGTGGCTCATTATCATTTAAAGGAACTGGGGCTCAAACAACTTAGACAGGGGGAGAAAGCTGCTGTGGGGTTTTGACCAAAGCTTTTTTTATATTTTCCATAAATCACTCTTAAGGTTGTTTTCAGGTTTTGGTCCAGAGTCTTTCTCAGAAAACATGCCCTAGTTTCTTCCACTTCTGCTTCTGTAGTCCATTTATTCTGCAGGATGTGATTCATTTTTCAGAATTGTGAGAAACCAAATGTTATTGATGTCGTATTCTTATCCAAAGGCGAATCCTTTTGAGAGAATGAACTGGAAGCTCTTGTCAGAAAGACCCAGAAACTGCCGGACTGAAGTGTCCGGTTCATTTTCCAAGCGCTGACCAATTTTTGATTCACTTTTAAATGAAATGTCTACATCCGCCTAGAAACTGAAAACATGACTAAGTTATAGACTAAGTTCTGCAGTTCAGAGAGTGACGACCCACATACAGGACAACACCCCTCTTTTTCTTCCTGCAGTTACAGCCTCTACAATTGTAGGAAGGTTTTACAGATGTTGGAACATTTCTGTGAGGATCTGATGGTGTTCTGCCACAATAAAAGTCAGGTCAGATGCTGATGTCAGACGATTAGCTCTGGATTACAAACACCACTCATCCAGCTCATTCCAAACTTAACGGATGGTGCTCTGTCTCTTCTGAGAACAGCTCAGCTCCTTCAATGCTGGGGGAGTATATGGTTTAAACCCCTCTGGTCTTCACTGGGCATTGATTGTTTCTAGAGTATCCCACTTCAAAAAAGTTCAAACTGTGTGTGTGTCCAAAATGGGAGCATCTGATCTCACTCATTATAAGAGGAGTCTACAAACAGCATTAATAACTATATATCTGTAAATATGAAATGTTTTAACCATTTTAAGATGTTAAGTTATACATACAAACTTTCCTACGAGGTCTACAATCTTCCAAACCTCTGGAATCCTGAGACTGACCACTGAACATAGAAGCATGAGGTTCACTCCCTCTGTGAAAGCAGTTTATTATTGGAACCAAAACCACACATCCCCATTAATCCCCCCTCCAAGCCCCGCGGAGCCCTGAAGGACTGCACCACTTCCAGACATTGGAGCATGGAACTGGGGCTGTTTGCAAACAGAATGAGGAAAAAAAAACAGAGGTCAAAGCAGCAGGAGATTGAGATGAATCCTTAACCGGGGTTTCACCCCTAGGGAGAGGCTCAGGAATCATAAAATTAAGAGAATTATGGTTTAACTTCCCAATTACTGAACTTAATGCACCTCGGAGGCGATTCTGATTTAACGCTCCATTTGACGTCCGAATGCCGGCCCACGCGCTAATGTGATGAAACCTGACAGTCAATTTAGAAAGCATATTTTTGGAAATAGAACTCCCCCAATACACCCCCCCCCCTCACACACACACACACACACATACACACATGCGCACACACACCACTCGCATTGTGAATTAGCTGAGTGTATCAGCCAATAAATTGCTAAGCTGTAATTACATTAAGCACTTTATTGGGAAAAGTCTTGACCTGGGACTGGGACCAAGAGCCTTGAATCCACACACCCTGCAAACACAGTGCTCACCAAACATTTGAGGTCTACATGTGGGGGAAAAAGACCCATATCAGTTTGCTCACTCTTCTTTACTCTCTGCTTTGATTTGTGGTCCTTTATTTTATCTGTAATGTGGAGAAAAGGGCGAGGCAGGATACAAGTTCATATATGTTCCATTTAAGGAAAATTTCATGGCTCATAAGTTGCTCTGTAATGGCTCAGGACACATTCTGCTGTTTCTCCTAAACTTCCTGAGGAGAAACTGAACGAGATGGACCAGAGATGTGAGACGTGGGGAATATATGCAGGAGAAAAAGGAGAGAGAAATGAGTGAATAGGGTTTAGCTCATCTAGCAAATCGGAGCACAGTTTGTGACTTCAGTGAGATCTCCACTAAAACTCCTGAGGAAACGTGTGAGATTACTTAAAGTATCAGGAAACAAACTAAGGTCTCCTTTGTCTTTCCATCTGATCTCATTATTTTCTAGAAAAAGCTACTGAGATATTAAGGAGATCTATTTTTTTTCTTTCCTCTGGGACAGGGCTGAAACACAAACTCTGAACAAGGTACCTGTGAGAGCTCAGTCCCATGACCTCAGAGCACTCACAGGTTTGCTGTTTCTCAATAAAAATATGAAAATAAACGTGTGTCGTCTAGTAGAGTTCCTGGGAAGTCACCACACAAGAGCAAATTTGTGATGCCACAGTGAATGATGGGATTTTTAGGTCAATCTGGTGGGGGAGTCACTAACCAATCCTAATTATTTTGGACGGAATTGAGAACAATATCAGGGTACTTGAACCATTCTTAGCGTTAATGTTCTTGAGTATTGGAACATAATTTCGGTAGTGGAAGATAACGTCAAGCAAGAACACAAGAATATGAAAACACACACTGAGAAACAGCCTAGGTGAACACGAGGGGACAGGACAACCATAACACACAGGGCATGTGACAGGGACAGAATGTGCCATTATTCAGTGCTGATTTACTTTTAGTCTTTTAACTGCTCTCTGTTTAGTCAAAATCTCCATGTCATGAGAAAATGTAACTTTATATTGTGTAACAGATTAATCAGAACAGACTGCCCTTCAGAATTTAACAGGTGGCGCCCCCTCCAGGCTGTGTTCCTGCCTTGCGCCCAGGGATTCTGGGTAGGCACCGAAAACACCGCAACCCTGAACTGAATGAGCGGTTACAGACAATGAATACACATGCACGTGTGGTGACTTCTCAGGAACTATATAGAGGTCACAAGACCTCTAGTGAGTGCTCTGAGGTCATAGAACTGAGCTCTCACAGGTACATTGTTCAGAGTTTAGCCACCTTTGTGTTTCAGCCCTGTCCCAGAAGAAAGAAAGAAAAAAGACCATAGTTTGTTTCCTGATACCATAAGACCTCAGTGATCTCATACATGTCTCCTCAGGAGTTTTAGTGGAGATCTCACTGAAGTCACAAACTGTGCTCCGATTTGATAGATGAGCTAAACCCTATTCACTCATTTCTCTCTCCTTTTTCTCCTGTATATATTCCCCATGTCTCACATGAATGAACTCTAAGAATGAACCTATAAGAGCAGACATGTGCATGTCTTTATGCAAGAATGGCTGTTTGTCCTCTACTAGAGTTCAGAGTTTATGGAGTATGGAATAACTATTCATATGGCCCTGAAAAAGAACAAACAAATGTTACAGAAATAAAATGTACAGACCCCCCTTTAGAATTTAACAGGATAAATCCAGGAAAAAAAAAATCTACATCTTGTTTAATTTGTAGTTGCAGTTTGTAAAACACTTACCATTCACTGTCCTGTCTTCAATTTTGAAACTGGAATGGCTTTGTTATGAAATGCTAAACTTTTTTTTACATTATATTCAATCAGCTGATTTTTGGTGTCTGTCTTTTATTCTGTTAAATTATACATTCTTTACTCTCCTCTGTATCTGGTTTAACACTCCCTGTGTAGCAGTTTAACTCATGTTTAGGAGGTGTTACATAAATAAAATGCACAGATTGCCCTTTAGCGTCTGTATGTCCCCTAATTAACAGTGGATGGAAACGCTAATGGATTTGTTCTCATTATCCATCGCAGGCTGCACATGTGACTCCAGAATAATCACGGCTCAGGGGCGCAAAGTCAACAGGAAGTCACACAGCAGCCGCGACACGTAGATAAATCTCATCATTAGTCCCTATACTAACAGCTCTGTCGATAGGCCGGTTTAAATGATTAAAAAGCTCCATTTCCAAGACAAATCGCCGTCCTCTGTGTGGAACATATGCGCACCAGAAAAGTTATGCTCTGTGAGGCAACAACAACTGAGAAAATGGACACGAATTGATGACCACAGCGAGCCACGGAGACGCGCCATAATGAAAACATTGATTATCGGCACTAGCCTTTTCGAGCTTAATATTGTGATGTATTTGGTGAGTCAGGTTCAATATCACTGAGCCATATTGGTAATCAGTGCACTCAAAGAAACATAAAAAACCATCTCAGCTGGACATTACATGAACTGGTCTGATCCAGTCTCATTCTACAACATTTTTATTCATTCATCTCCATCATAAATTTCCATTTCTTTTGCACCACCTGAAAATATTGCCCATTCTGTAGGACGTTTATGAACAGTGACCAGTGATTACAGTTTAATGGTTCATAAACTAATGGCAAGTCCACGTTTTTCAGTTTTTTAAAAAACAGCACGTGTTTCCATGGCAATGGAGTAAAATCCTATTAACCTCTTAAAAAGCCTCTTATTAACCTTAAAATGATTTTTTTTCATTATTAAGGCTTTGTTACAACAGTCTTTACCTAAAAGAAAAATAACTATTATGCTAATTAAATCGAATGAACAGCATGTTAACAGGTGTTACTGGTTTACATTCGCATTTAGCAGCATTAGCATGAATGTTTGCTTTGTTATCTGATGGGACTTGATGACATACAGCAGAAAGCACACACAGATAAAGAGAGAATGATGGAAATAACATAAACAACCGTTTAAAATGAAGAAAATGAGATAGAGAAGAGGCCACAGGGAAAAGAAAAGGTTTTCCACAGATTAGCAGCAGTAGCATGGGAGCTAGACACTTCTTGGACATTAGCACACACACACACACACGCACACAATGAAATAAAATGAAACACTAAATGAATAAATGATCAGGGCTTGAAAATTACAGAACAACTTGTCAAAATAAATGGAAAAGGGTCTGGAAAAATGTCTGCTCTCATTTTAGAGCCAGTCTGTTCCTTAGCTATAGCTAATTAAATAAGCAGATAATGCTAAGAACACTTAGCTACTTCTTTAGCTTAACACTGAAAGCAAAATCTTCATTGTTCTCTAAATTCTGATTCAGGTAAATGATTTGGTGAGTATACCCTCACAGAGAGCAGTAAAAAAAGCTGAAATAAACAAACATTACTCACTCCTACCCTCTATAGATGTTACAGTTACCAACAAGGCACTGTTTTGTTTAAAAGCGTGATGTTTTCTGTTTCTTTTCAACATTCAGAAAACAACACACCTTGTTTCATATCACTTTCAGCACACACACGCAGCTGTGAAGAGTGAAACGAGCAAAACCAGCATCAATAATCAACTTCAGCTCCTTGTTTCACCATTTCTCTTCTAAATCACAACACATGCGCATCTGTTTAAGCCATAAACAATGACAGCGGCCCGGCTTTAGGCCTTACAGCGTATAAAAGCTGAATTTTTCACCTTCATGTCGCTGAATACACATAAGGCACACTGCTGATAATCCTGTAACACAAATGTGCAGCATGAAGACACTAAAAAATCCTCCTAATCCACATGACACACACACTACTCACACTTAATCCCATATGCTGCTGTCCATAGTATCACTACACACACACACACACACACACACACACACAGTAAGGTTCACTATTTGAGCACATTTTTTCATGTATTTTTTTTTAATGGACAGCAGCGATATACAAGGTATGTCACAAGATTTGTGGACATCAGCTTGTCCAGTATTTCTTCTGAAAGACAGGGGTGTTTTTCATCCCACTCTTCCAGCTGCAGTTCTAACAGAAGCCATCAGGCATTTCCTCCAATGTAAAACTGGCTGGATGTATAATAGATTCTGTTACCTCCATGTGTGGGACCAGCTCTATGGAGCATAAATTGGCTCAGTCGGGGAGGACATGCGTGTTTCCTGATCTCAATATATGAACTCTACCTTAAATATTGTTAGGAAATCTTTGTTATTAAAAATGACTTATTGCTCCCTTAAATTCGAGAGAGTCCAGAGTAGCCACCGCAATTGTAGCATCTTACATTTCAGTACCACATAGACCCAAAAAGCAGTGCATTCATGCGTACCTGGAGTGTTGAGAAGGCGGGACATGCGGCAGTTGTACGCAATGTGCTGTTCGCAGTGTTCGGCGCTGCTTGTGATGGCGCTGATCTGTTCCATGGTGGCGCTGTAGTTCAGCTGGAGAACTGTCCGCCTTTCTCTGCTCGAGCCAGATACTGGCGTCTGAATCGGCAGGTTATTCACCACCGTCGTCCACACTTTATCCTCTAAACACACACACACACAACATATTTTTATAGTCTGTTATACACTGCCCTCGCAGGTCTCAAACAAACCTTGAGACAAACCTTGAAGCCTCATCTTACATTTTATTTAATTTATTCCCACTTTATATCACACTTTTCATACACAGCACCTTTAACAAGCGATTCATTCATTCATTATCTGTAACCGCTTATCCAGTTCAGGGTCGCGGTGGGTCCAGAGCCTACCTGGAATCATTGGGCGCAAGGCGGGAATACACCCTGGAGGGGGCGCCAGTCCTTAACAGGGCAACACACACACACGTTCACTCACACACTCAGACACTTTTTTTTTTAAACAAGTGATTCATTTTTGGCAAATAATATAACTGTAACTGTAATTGTATACAGTTTGTAAATGTAACTGCTTTTAAGAGAAAACCCAGAGAAACAAACAGAGCAAGTGGTTAAAATATTGGTGACATTTATTCTTATGTACACAAATTCCAGAAAAATTTCGAGGTCAACAAAAATGATTCTGTTAATGTCCATATATTGTGCGATAAATCAATAATACAAATATTGTGACAAACCTAAGACTGTGTGCAACTATTTACAAGCAGCATTTTTACCCTAAACAGACGCAGAGTACAGACTGTGAGTGGTTATTTATAGTGATGGATGTTTGCAAATTCTTCCCATTAAAAGATTATATTTTTTTTCTGTTGCGGATGCCTTTCTCAAGTCCTGACCATATTTCTCATCCTCCTCCTGCTTGCTTGTGCTCTCCCTCTCAGGAATCAAGTTCAATGAACTCGGTTTTCCATTTGAATCCGCAAAGCCACTTTCATTTAATTGGCATCTCCACTGTCCATCGCATTAGCGCTGAGATTTCTGGGGTTTTCAGAGGAGGCTTCAGGCCTTCTGGCCCAAACTGATAGCACTCCACCATTCATGTGTCAATATGTGTGATTTCTGTAAGTGACTTTTTTCATATTTGATGTTTGTTTGGACTACGGGGACTTTCAACACCGTGGTCCAAGACTGGCTCGGAGCGTAACGGAGCCAGGTTGCCGTGGAAACAAATGGGCCGCGATGTTAGAGCAAATGTTTGGCCAGAGATCGGGGCGGTGCGAATCTCTCAAATGCCTGCAGTTGGCTTAGGGATGGAAATGTTTGTAGTTTTCTCAGAGGGAAAGAGCCTCGGGTAAAGAGCGTGTCTTATTTAAACACTGTGAGCTGCTCTCATATGGCTCTCTAATGCAAAGTAAACCTTGGGGTGTTTCATTAGCTGCACTTAAATGCATATCCAAAGTCTAAGGAAAACAGAACTCAGGATTAATGAGCGCTGAGAATGAAGACTTTTCTTCAAACACACTGCATTAACTCTTTAAACAAGAACCTTTCTTCTTGACTTAACATGTCAAGAAGGTGTTAACTTATGGAGTGATATATATGACATATCGCATATAACAATCATCTAGGCTTAATATGTCTGAGCGTAGTGCATCATGGACATGTGACAAAGCATCAGCTGTAATTACCTGTCATGTTGCAAATTACTTTGAAGGGTCCTAGGGGTCCGCTGCCATCTGGATCAATCCAGTACAGGTCTGAAGATCTTCCCACATGTTTATAAGCCTCACACGACTGTTCATAGATGGCTTTAAAATAACAAATAAAATATATATATCAGAAACACTGACCAGTCCAACAGAAATAGTCTTTGCTGTGACATTGTTTTGAGATAAGATTTGGGCCCAACACATGTTCCTTGGAAGGGCGCTGTACGTCAAATAGTGCCAGATTTAACCCTGATTTAATCCGATTTTCCATCTTCGTTATTCCATGTTAATCTCTGTAGATGGATGGGGTTCTGTGGGTGTTGAGGGGAAGTAAACTCTGTGTGCGGTAAACGTGATGATGCCTGGTTACCATCACCACCACTGGAGTCCCCTTTAATGAACCGTTTTACACCAAAACACCCTGAATGACTTTGTTCACCAATTAAATTGAGAAATCAGTAAAAAAAATCCCCTTTTAACCTGAAATAAATGTAAAAGCTTTGATTATGAGAATCACAACATGGAAAATTCTATTTAAAAAAGCTCTTATTTTAAAAACTCCCCATGTGACTGTAATCAAAACACCCTGAGTCTTAAACACGATGCTTCTCCAGAAGGCAGTTTGTTTAATTCTACGTCCTTGAAACACAGCGGAAACCAACTTGCGATAAATGCGCAATCTTATGCCATTCTGGAGCTGTGTGTGTTTTAAGGTGGATCTAAATGGAAGTGGATATGGGATTGTGTAATGCATTATGTAAAGCCTCCCCACTGGGCGCCTTTTTAGACAGAGAGAGGCATCTTTACAAACACACATCACATATCAAACAGCTCCGCACGCCCTGGAGGGATAAAGCGAAAAATAAAAATAAAAAATCAGTTCCTGAGCTGAATCTCCGCCTTACTGTGTTTTTCTGGGGGTGTGTAGCCAAAAAACAAAAAAAGGAAATGCATTACTGGAGTCCTTTTCTAACTTCAGAACTCATTTTGTCAGTCTCACCTGCTTCTGACTGGAGAGCAGCAGTGTGCATGATGCCCACGAGGCAAACAGAGCCATGTAATTTGGTTAAGTTTGGTGAGAATAGTGTGGTGAGAATAAATGCAAGTACACTGTTAATGACTTTTAAATGACTTTTAAATTAATATAGAACTTGGCATAACAGGATACATATTAACTAATAAAGTCTTATTTTCCCCTTCCAGAGCACCCCCAACTCCAAATGATACAAACCAGACAGTGGATTTGTCCACACTGGCTTGTGTGGCTCAAGGGCAATACACAAACCACACATGGTGCTAACTGGCTAAACACTAAGTATAAATACTAAGATATATTTATTACTCGTAAAAAAAAAAAAAAAAAAAAAAAAAAAAAAAAAGAGCAAAGTGAAGGCATTTGTTCTTTCCATTTCAGCCGCTTTATTTAGACTCTGTTGGGAAAAAAAAGGAGAGAAACAAATAATAATAATAAAGGTGTGAATTAGATTTGGTAAAAGTGACTCAGGGTTTTCAGGGCTTTTGCAGAAAACAGCAGACAGCTGTAAACATGCACACAATTGAGTGTAACGTAAGTGCTGCTGAAAGGCCTGTGCAGCCCCGCTGATAAGCTTTTATGTGTGGGCTATAAATGTGACGACAAAGAAAATAACTCCTGTGTGAGGAGCCTTCAGAAGGAGCCTCGACCTTGTCGAGCCAGCGGGCTCCTTGACTCCGGCGATTTAGCGCCACAACGAGCTACTGTACATAAGCTGCCTTTCATGTCCTCCGCAAATCGATGAGAAAAAAGAAAAGAGGCTGGTTTCGGATTTTGTGAGTCTGCGTCGCGAAGGTCAGCCCAAAGCTAGAGCAGGAGAATGGCAAAACCGCAAAAAACAAATGAATTTCAAATTCTATGTCTGTGTTTTTCGCTTCTCTGTTGTTCCAGGTTTAAACCAAAGCAAGCGTTGTTTACCGGAAGGTGTCGGAGAATTACATCTCAGTGCAATTTAAACAGGTTTGAGTGACAGCTGTGTGATTGTTGCCTGTGTCTTACTGTTCGTCTCGTCCCCACCAACACAACCGCTTTGTTTATATAGGTCCCAGGGGTCCTTAAAAACAATCCCCCGACACAGAAAAGCAGTGACAGAAGGAAAGAGTAAAGCTCTGCTTAAGCAGCTGATTCCCAAAGATCCTCACACACAGCACAATTATCCTCTTCTCCTTAAAACCAATACAACAGTGGGTAAACATATCGAGGCCTATCATTATAACACTGCTAACCAAACACTTTCAGCAACCCGGTGTCTTTACTCCACTGTGAAAACCTGTGAGTGAATATAAACAGACCACAATTTCCCACTGATTTCACTCAATATTAATGCGTCATATTTACTCCTGTTTATTCAGCAGTGCCTCTGTCCCAAACAATACTACAGACATCCACAGGAGCTAACACCTGATGTAGCACATTCAAACCCTTGGATGGACACAGGGGAGTGAATGAAAATGACCTTCTCCTCCTTTAATAATCACAGCCGAATGCTTCCAGATGTGTGTTCACAGCCCCATTCAACAGTAGGCGTGTGTGTGTGTGTGTGTTCTAAATAGTGTTCTAATTTAACCAAACTTCTGTACAAAGACCTTAAAAGCACATTTCATATTTATAATTAGTGAATTATTAATATATACCCACTGTGGACAGTGGAGCTGCTGCATATGAGTCTATTATCACCATGCCCAGTGCTGAGTGATGGCTGGAGAAGGAGAACAAGCATAGAAATCATCACTGTCCAAAGGCAAACAGCTACTGGATCAGACACAGCAGTGCTGCTGAAGTTTTTAAAGACCTCAGTATCACTGCTACACTGACAGTAGTCCACCAACTAAAAACATCCAGCCTACAGCATCCTGTGTCCACTGATGAAGGACTAGAGGATGACCAACACACACTGTGCAGCAACAGATGTCCTACAGTCTTTGACTTTACATCTACAACTGTACATCTGTAATTGTGAAACGACACAGTGCTCCTGTATGGTCAGTGGAGTGTGTGTAGGAACAAGGATATGGGGTGAGGTCAGGTGCAGATGTATGTTGGAGGATTACACAGTTCCACTGCTCCACAGCCCAAATACTGGGGCTTAATATCCATCGAGCCCCAAAATAAAACAAACCTTTTCTCAATTAAAGGGAACACCTGTGATTGTGGGCAATCATAGTACTCTCTTTAAGGTGGAACGGTGTGTTTGAGGGGAAAACTGACTGTTGTTTGTATGTGTATGAAGTTTAACTTGTCTACGTTTTATTCACTCTTTGAATTACTACAGAAACTCATTTGTAACTGGAGTTGTTTAGTTTTGTAGCACTTTCGGTAATGCAGTTAACCGTCCCCTGAGTTTAGTAGACATTTCCACCTTAAGTGATCCAAAACAGCAAAAATAAGTCAATATTACCCACCTGCGGAGCAGGAATAGAGCAATATCCTCAGTTTGGTTTGTGCTTTTCAACATTTAGAGTTGTCTTAAATTACTCCAGATGCCTCCTGCCATGAGCAGAAAGAAGGAGAGAGAGAAACCCTAGCATACCGGACTGAGCCAGTCTGTCTTCTCACTAATTTACAGACACCGGGGCTTCGTAAACACATCAGACTGATTTCCAACACAGACTGGAGAGCAGCAAATGGTGAGAAATCATGTTTGAAATTTTAATTGTGAACTACGCCCTAAACACTTACACGTGTGGCAGGTGGCTCCGGTGTAACCCGTCCCGTCGCAGCTGCAGCTGAAACTGTCCCAGGTTTGAGTGCATCGTCCCCCGTGCTCACAGTGATTGGGCATACACCTGGAAAGAAGAGGACAGCACATCATTAGAGCACCCGGACCTGAAATCAGGGCTAAATCAGCCTCGCATCAAATGCAGCGCCAGGCTTAGCCTCCCATCCAGTGTCGCGGCATTTCACCCAGAGGAGAACGAGTCAAATTAGCACCTATTTTATTCATCCCTCTTTGTCCGTCTCCCTCTTTATCCGTCAGGGCAGGGCCTGGCTGCTCGGAAAGGCTTTATGATGGTTTTGATGTGAGCGCTCAGTGGAACACATCATTAGAGGCCGTCCGAATAAAAACGGAGCGTACCCTGACAGCATCCTCCACTCTCAGCCTACACTTAGCAGAAAATAGGAAAAAAAGAAAGCTTTTTTGTCAAAGTGGATATATTCTCTGCATCTACACAACAATTTAGGAGCGAAATCCTTTTAACTGAAAAGTTTTCCTGCTCTGAAAGGAGGCGTCGTTGTTTGAAACAGAGCTGAGTTCGGAGTGGAGGCCACTCTTTAAAATCTATGACCAACCAACATTAGACCAAGTCATATCTAAATATAGTGTGTGGCTGTAGGAACAAAGGTAACCATGGTAACGCTTTCTTTTACATCCCCCCAGAGTCGGGGAGATGATCTGTGTATGATAAGTGAGCTACAAACGTAATTCCAGCCATTAATTCATTAATTCATTCATCTTCTGTAAGCATTTCATCCTGTTCAAGATTGTGACGAGTCCGCAGCCTGCTCAGAATCATTGGCAGAGACAGAAACACCCTGGAAAGGGCATCACACACTCACTCACTTTCTCTCTCTCTCTCACACACACACACCTGTCGACAATTTCACACCACAATTACTCACTCACCCATTCACTCACACACACACAACTAGTCACACAGCAACTGCACATGCGTTTGGACTGTGAGAGGAAAGTGAAGCACATGCAGGAAACCCACGCAGACACAGGGAGAACACACCACTATCCTCACAGACAGTAACCCGGAGGAAATCCACACAGACACAGGGAGAACACACCACACTCCTCACAGACAGTAACCCGGAGGAAATCCACACAGACACAGGGAGAACACACCACACTCCTCACAGACAGTAACCCGGAGGAAACCCACACAGACACAGGGAGAACACACCACACTCCTCACAGACAGTAACCTGGAGGAAACCCACACAGACACAGGGAGAACACACCACACTCCTCACAGACAGCGACCCCGAGACCCTGCAGCTGGATAACATTGATACCACCTGCAGAACCACTGTGCTCATACTAGCTCATTTTAATAAAATAAAGAAATAAACACTTTCCTTAGGTGAAAATGAATCAATTTCTTAATTTTGGTCGATACGATATTAATCCATTATCCATATAAACAATAAATCAGAGAAAAAAAATGCCAAGAACTGAAAGCAACATGACATCACCATCACACAACATCTTCTTGGGTTTGTCAACATTTTTTGTCATATTTTTAAACTAACTTTAAAATTGAGTGCAATTAACTGATGGCAGCTTTTGAACTACAAGGGATATTACAAATCTGATTGCGCCAATCGATTTCTGAGACAATTCAGGTCTTCTTTGATATGTTACAAGACCACCTTCCCATTCGAAAAGTTTGCTTTTGATCCAAAATTCGGCTTTTAAGATGGCGGCCATTTTCCGGACATAGCCTAAAAGATAAGCCTCCTCATCCGTTACTTGCTGGGGTGTTCAGATATGGCAATGTCCCTTTTGTTTCTAAAATATAAGGGTGTCCTGTGACTTTTGACTCACAATGTGTAGTTTATAAAAGCCTGTAAATTTTATAACAACATCACGCTAACTGTTTGTAAACAATAATAATAATCTTCGGTGCCTAAGACTTTTGCACAGTGCTGTAAGTCTGAGTCGTACCAAAGTCCAGGACTGGATACTGGACTCGGTACATCTGGGTCCCTCTCACATTGGAGCTCCACATTGCCCCCTACAGGAGATCCCTGGTTGTAGGCTAATGCTACACTCAGAATATAATTTCAAGGGGAAATGACAGTGTGTTATCATCTCTTTGAAGCAACAAGGTATCAAAGTAAAGGCGTATGAACCCATCTCTCAGGCCTACATCATCAGCGTAAGATTAAGCTTTGTCGGCCCAATGAAAGAGAGAAGCCTATTTACATTCCTATCACAGAGTGACCTCCGCTCTTTCCAGCCTTTTCTTTGTGACGTTATCCCCCTGAACTCTGAGAATCGAGGCGATAAGCATTTCCCAAAAAGAGAAGCTGAACACACAGAGATTACAGCAATGCAGAGACAAAGCAGATGAAGAATCAAGGCTGTGTAATTCCCATCCAGAGCACACCAGGAAAGATTAGTATTTTTAAGCTACGGAGATTTCCCTGCTCTTCCTTTATCTCCGTCTGGAGCCAAAGTCCTAATTAAAGCACCAAAGTTAAAACAATTAATGGCTTCACTGCCTTTCTCCTCAGCGTAATTAGTCTTCTTCGGAGGTGCTTTAAATTAGCAGAGGGATCAGAAGGGAAATATGGTGGCGCATTTGCGGAGATGTGGAGGAAAAGGAGGAGGTCCCTTCCCTCGTCGGTCGCGTGGAGAATCCATTAACACGGCCGAATCCGGCGTGAAACTGAATTAAACAGCAGAGCAATCCTTGAGAAGCTAATGGTGGTTAGGACAAGGAGGAGTGGCAACTTTAAACATGGTCAACATCAGAGCACTCCGACAAACCCGCATTCACAGAGTGGTTGGATCTCCTGGGGATGCTGTACTTAGCTAGAAGCATTCACCATCCTAATATTCTTATATATAAGCTCTGTTCAGAACGTGCCTTCTCCTTTAGATGATAACGAGCTGCTCACAGTTCACCCCGACCCTGAGTGAACAGCAGTGGCTTTTGCTCAGTTTTTTTTGCAGCAGAAAAATCAGAACAACTCATGTTTTCCAACAGAAAAATTACAGGGTTGCCTTGTTTCACTGTGTATGAGTTGGTGGGCTCCGGAGGCATAGATTAACATGCATATCTGGTATCTGGTTAGAGTCAGATGAGCTATTCCTTTGTTTATTCTTCCTTCAGTTCAGACTCTGAAGGCCTTTTGTTTTTGCTGGCAAGTGCAAAGGAATCCTCTGATCACATGTGCTTTACAAAACCAGATTTAAATGACATGTAAGAATTCACATAAGCCTATATCACAGTAATCATGTATATTGGGAAATTTCTCTGCTCCCTGGTCCTAATGAATCCCGCTGTGGGACCTGATGGGGCTTCAGAAAGGCGCCCGAAGCCATGACACGCTGGCTGTAGGTGCTGCATACATATATCACCTGAAGTACAGTCTCTGTGCGAGCTTCAGTGCTCCAGGCACAGATGGTCAGGGAGAGAACCCAATTAATCTGGACGTCCTGTCACAAAAGGGCCAGGTCTGACAGCAAATGTCCTGTCCACCCTCCGCCACTGAGAAGGTGGCAGAACTCAGGTCCAGAATATTTCTCTATTCACAGCTCCTCTCATGAGGCGTCGGTGTTGACCGTGGAAATGATCAAAGACAATGTGCACACATCCTCCCGAAGTGGGTGAGAAAACAACAAATATTAAAAAAAAATAGTGTCCAGACATGTCCAACCCGATGTTTCAATCGTTGTGGCCTTCATCAGCCACAATGTGCATGTTAAAAAACCTAGTTAACTTAAGGGTCAAGTTATGACATCACAAAAGTGCCCATCTACCTATAATTATGTGAAAATTCACAGAAGTGTTAACAATTTAACAACAAATATTTGAAGATCTGGAGCCCACCAACCCAGATATTGTGAAACAAGTCCACCCAGTCGGTTTTCTGTGATTGTTCTTAGTCTGAAAACATGGGATAAAACGAGTCGTTCTGATTCTGCTCTGCTTCTGACGTCAAGTGCAGAAACTTTAGAATGGCCCCTCCCCCTCGTCTGAGTCTGTCCAATCACAGTGCAGGACTTGCGTTTATGTGAGAGCGTAAAAATGAGGTTAAACGCAACAAAACACACCCAACAAGGGCAGAGGAATAAGAGCACTGAGCACAAACAGAAAACAAGAATGGATATGCTCCTCGATCCTCACTGCTGTGTGCTCAGGGTCGGGGTGAACAGTGAGTGGCTCATTATCATTTAAAGGAACAGGCGCTGAAAAACAGGGCTGTTCAGACAGGGGGAGAACGCTGCTGTGGGGCTTGTGGGGTTCTGACTAAAGCAGGTCACAGACGTTTCATTAAGAACCAGAACTGTGTTCCACTGTGGAGGATGTACCTCCTTTAACCAAACATAAATAAAATGTTATGCTCTTTTCCAGCGCACCTGGCTGACACTGATTGTTGTTGTTTAGCTGCAGGTAGAAGTGCTACATAATAAAAAAGGCATATGTCCACTTTCAACTCAACGTAAACCACCCCTTATGTTCTCATTCTTTAATAATTGTCCAAGCTAACGTTAGTGTGCTAGCCATCTGTCAGCCACAGGAGTTATGTCCAGGTCCACTTTATTGTAAAATATAATTTATTAAATATTATCCTCAAAGTGATGTGAAGAACTCAGTGTTCATATCTAAGGAAACTGAGAAAGCTGTCAGCGAGGGCAGACCTTTATTATTGCCCTCGGCTCCTCTCTCTCTCTCTGATATTGTGTGTGTGTGGGCAGTGCCCGGCACAGAGACATAATAAAGACAAAGTTACAGACAGTACTAACATCCGTCTACGATGTGTGAATCGTCTTTTCGACGAAGGCTGACGTTTTTCAGGAAAAGTATTCATTTAATTTTCCCTGACTCGCTCGTGTTCATTGTTCCTGCCCCTGCTCGCTGATTCCGGGTGGGCTTCACACCCGCCGCGACCCTGATCCGTCTGAACCGCCTGCAAACGATGACTGAACAAATGACTTAAGACTTAATCGACTCTGAAAATCCATATTTACAACAGGTTGTATCTTTGAAAAATCCAGGCCACTATGTGTTGGTATAATGGCTGTTTACCTGATGAACAGATTGGCAGTTAGTGCTCTCCTCCAACACCAACCGCCATGGAGAATAAAAGACACAGAGCTCAAAGACACAGAGCCTTTAATTGTAAATAAAGAGAGAAAAGCAGTATCAACTTTTAGAGTCTCGACTGTTACTCTAATGGTCATTTTGGCTGAAAATAAATTAATAAAATGGTGTGGTCTCCAACTTTTGCACAGTGATGTATTCATATGACCCATAGCAGTGTTCTGCTATAGTATTACTATGTGTGTGTGTGTGTGTGTGCGTGTCAGTGATTCTGTGAGCTGTTCTTGTTTACTCCTGCGGTCCATTCGCTCTAATGGAAAGTGACAGTTATAAAATGCAGCTATTATGGACAATGAAAGGATGATAATGTTGGGCTTAAAATGCTGTCACCAGATTAGACTCGGAGGGTTTGGGGACAAGACCCCCAAAGCACATGTCTCCTAGGAGACAGGCACAGTAATACCCTCGCCAACAGATGCGCACACACACACACACATCTGTCCTATTCATTTGATTAAGAGCACTGTGCAAAATCTTGCAGATTTCACTTGTAAAAACACTGTATAGCATTATGTAAATACAAACATATAGTAACTCACTGCTGGCTGGGACCCCCCTCACTGACAGACAGACACACACACACACACACACACAAACCTTGCTGTGCTGGAGAAGCTCTGACCAAAACATTAGAACCATCACAATGTGGTCCTGGTCAAAGTGGCTCAGATCCTTCTCCTGCTTTTAGCATCGACAGTTCACTCACTGCCTGATAAACCCTAACCCCTCCACCGGGGGCAGTGTAACCAGATCACCACCTGTCAACGGTTTTATCCTTGAGGCTCATCGAGTTATACATTTATATCTATAATAATTATAATACATCTTTCCTTGTAAAAACACTTCACCACAGTTTTCCTATACTTTTCCCCCAGAAATGCCAGAAAACACACAACACACACACACACACCCTTCCTCGACATACCGTTACATCACAGTTCAGACGCTGTGAAAGGCTGCGGTGCTTCAGAACAACTTATGCATGAAATAGTCTCCTGTGAGTGAAACACAGCAAGGGTTCAGAAAGAGGAAAAAGCGTGTTTGGAGATGAAAAGGCGTCAGCCTCCGTCCAGTTCTGTGTTTCAGTACGTGGACGGAGAGAGTGATCACAGATGAGTGCTCTGTGAAGGAGATCAATTATTATGCACTTATATCAATGCAGCTGTAGCCTTTGTGAAAAGAGTGTGGTTTATTCTCTTAAAAACAAAACAAAGAAAACACACACTCACAAACCACGTGCACAGATTAAACATAAAAACACTGCCTGATATTTCTTTAAAAATCTAATGTGCACAGCATACTCTCATTCCTATAGACCCTCAACCCTCTGAAAAGGAAGAAAGAATCTGAAGGAGAGACAGAGACTGGGAAAACATGACAGGGCTGGGAGAGTGAGACAGAAATGACAGAGGGCTGTAATTCTTGTAATACGAGTGCTTGTGTAAATCCTCCAGCTGATTAGCTTCACATAATTAAGCTCCGGCTCTGATCCGAATCGCTGATCAATACCTCACTGTCAGAACCGCTCACACGATGACGGGCCCAGAGCAGCCGCAGCTGCCAAATAAACACACCTCCAACCATCAGCGCGTTCATTTATGCACGACTCGGGGCGAAGAGCGAGAGCCTGTCCATAAAATGATCTCGGAGAACGGTCCGGGCCTTGGTTCGCAGCCTCAGGGAGAATCCGACGCTGCCGCATTGATCCTGGGTTAATGTTTAAGTAATAACTCGGACTCTGAGGTTCACTGAGGAGAGCAATGAACACGGCTCTGGCTCCACTCGCTACAGTGTGGGAAGGGGCATATAAATAAGAGCATCCCACAGCTGCAGGGTCTCGGTTTCCGGGGTGGGATCCTCTCCTCGAGTCACTGCCTGTGAGGAGTGTGGTGTGTTCTCCCTGCGTCTGAGTGGGTTTCCTCCAGGTGCGCCGGGGTCCTCCAGCAGTCCAAACACACAGGCTAATAGTGATTGGTGATGGGGGAGTGTGTGAAATTATCCACGGATGACTGTGTGATTGACTACTGGGGGGGTGTGAGAGTGTGTGTTCAAATCTACAACTACAACTACAATAAAATACAGTACAATTATGTTAAAGACCAGCGGGACTAAGACCTAGCACCGAGGGTCCCACCGCAGTGAGAGTGAAAAGGACCACCGCAGTGAGAGCGTGGGCCTCTGCTAAAAGTGACCTAATTAGACGATGAACAGCAAACGCGCCTCAATCTGCTTTAATATGGAGACAAATGAGTTTTCAGGAATGACAACAGACGAGAACATTGTCATTCAGGTCCGTGCGGATCCCAGCGCTTCTTCCCCGACAATGAGATGCTATTTCATGGAAATAATAGCGCTACAAATTGAACTGTCAAAATTCAGCAAGAAACTGATTCAAATAAGGCGACAAAACACAAGACGACGTGTTTCCGTTACAAATTATTTACCCGTAAACATGAAGCGGCAGCTAAAGCGGAGCCGCGTTCTGGCCTGCTCTCGCGAGGAAAAGCTGGGTTTCGGATTAGAGCCTGTGTTCAAGTCGCGTGGAACAATGTCAAACGTGGATTTATCTCATCAATCACATTTGTTTATCCGCAGACTTTAGGCAGAGGTGTGGATGGAGACGCTGTCGTGGTTCGGTGATGGAAAATTCCGTGAATAATCAATCAATCCCAGCTTAATGATAGCGAGCTGGTCCCATATTCCCCTGGAATTGCTGGAGCCCGGCCACGGAGCCATGGAGATTAACCCTTAGCGCTACCAACTCTAACACAAACATGGGTGTTAATTTCACATCAGACCTGTTGATATGTGGTATTAGGCCCAGTTAAACCTAATGAGCTTGGGCTCATAAACATCTGCAAAGGCTGTAGGACATAAGTGATGAAAGGCTTATGTGGGTGTGGTGTAGTTTTAAAAATGTTACATACCGCACTTCTGTAATTTCATAACTTGATAATGACAGTAGACGAAGGGTGAGGCTGTGTGTGTGTTCTGTGCGAGTAGAAGCTGAAAGCTCCAGGGAGGACAGATGGACCGTGAATGATCCTGACCACAGTCAAGGGGCAGTGGTTTGTGTTTGTGTTTCAGACAAGGGGGTTTATCCAACAATGTGTGTGTATGTGTGTTTATGTTTGTGTGCTTCTGTTTCTGTGTGTGTGTGTGTGTGTGTGTGTGTGTGTGTTTCTCTCTGTGTGTGTGTATATGTGTGTGTGTGTCTGTGTGTCCAGGCAGTGTTTGCTGCCACTGGTTCTCTAACCTGTCGATGATGGCGCACATGTCCAGGCTGACGTTCTCGAAGGCCCCCAGTCGGCCCTGCTCCACAGCCGCGAGGTCGGCCAGCTGATCGTCCACCTGGATCAGCTGCATACAGCCCTGGAAGGACCGCTGGGACGGCGAGGCCTGGGTCCGCAAGAAATAACCTGGAGACGGGAGAGGAGAGAGGAAGGGCTGTGACATGATGGAATTAATCCTGATTAATGGCCGCTTCCAGTTTTGCTTTTATTTTACTCCAAAGAAAAGCGGTGCATATTTTTTCAGCTTTAAATACACTTCAGAGAAAATGTTTAACCCACTCTGTATTTCCCACATGTTGAATTTCTACTGCAGCTTTGTGTTGGATGCAGAGGCACTGTAAGTGTAGCCAAAAAAAAAAAAAAAAAAAAAAACATAAATACAGTAAAAGCAAAAAGTAGTAGCTGTGTTGGGAGCGAGGGTGAAGAACAAAGTGTGTTTCCAGATGTTCTCATTGATTGTATGGATTTGTTAAACCAACAGCACACTTGATTTAACATAATGATGTATTAATTAACCGCTAAATCTAAGGATTGATGATAACTTCAAAGGTTATAAGGGTTAAACCAACACACACACACACACACACACACAATATCACATTCTCTGGAATAATGAGATTAGTTTTTATTCTAATATTAGGGTTCCTTTTGTTTTATTTGTGTGCTTTTTGAGTAAATAAACTCTTACTGCTTGGAAAAATACATTTCATTCATTCATTATCTGTAACCGCTTATTCAGTTCAGGGTCGCGGTGGGTCCAGAGCCTACCTGGAATCATTGGGCGCAAGGCAGGAATACACCCTGGAGGGGGCGCCAGTCCTTCATAGGTCAACACATACACACACACACACACACACATTCACTCACACCTACGGACACTTTTTTGAGTCACCAATCCACCTACCAACGTGTGTTTTTGGACTGTGGGAGGAATTCGGAGCACCCGGAGGAAACCCACGCAGACACAGGGAGAACACACCACACTCCTCACAGACAGTCACCCGGAGGAAACCCATGCAGACACAGGGAGAACACACCACATTCCTCACAGACAGTCACCCGGAGGAAACCCACGCGGACACGGAGAATACACCACCCTCCTCACAGACAGTCACCCGGAGGAAACCCATGCAGACACATGGAGAACACACCACACTCCTCACAGACAGTCACCCGGAGGAAACCCACACAGACACATGGAGAACACACCACACTCCTCACAGACAGTCACCCGGAGCGGGAATCGAACCCACAACCTCCATGTCCCTGGAGCTGTGTGACTGCGACACTACCTGCTGCACCACCGTGCCGCCGAAAAATACATTTATAAATCTCATTTCCTCAGGTGCCTGAGACCTCTACACTATGCTGCAGATCTTAATTTATAATGCGCAAAACTTCACCAAAGCTGAAGAAAACAGTAAAGTCGGGGACTGGGATTTCCAGCAGTGCTTTCTGAGGCCCGCGCCCCCAAAGGCCAAATGGAGGCTCACTAAAGCCTCTCCTCCTGGGTGGAGTAACTCGCCATGGAAGAAGACGTCTCCCGCACGTCTCCCCTCACTCCATCAGGCTCCTAATTACCTGCCGACATCGTCCTAAAGTGGGTTTAATGAGACACGGATTTTTGTCTTGTTTGTGCCAATCTGCTCCCGTCTCCAGTGTCCTGCTTCCCACATTGCATAGGACACTGGGGACAAGCCACACTCCCAGTCTTTCTGCTGTCCCCATGTAGACACCAAGCAGGAACCACAGAGGCCACAAAGAGCCTAAGCCTCAGAGAGACACTAAATCCGGTTAAGTCTTAGAGCTCGTATCAGGGGAAAACAATGAGAGCTCAGCACAGGAAGGCTTTCCGAGACTCACCCGGCAGAATCTTGACATTAATCGACAAATTGCAGCATCTGGAGAAGACGGCGTTCGTCTTCAGCTGCTGCAGAGGACAAAAAAAAAAAAAAAACAGTAGAAGAGGAGAAAGAAAATAAAACAAAGTTGAGGAAGTTTTTTGGGACCATCTGTCTCGTCTGCCTCCCACACCTGTCCAAGTGTCTATCTGCCTGAGCAGCAGAAAGAGGGGCGGGGGGGTAGTTTGGGAGGTGCCGGGAGAAGGTCCCGATGGTGGGATCATGATGGCAAATGCATCTCTCCAATGAGGGTGAGAAAAAAGAGAGAATTAAATCAGCATCTGTTGAGCAGCGAAGCACCTGAGCGATGCCAGGAGGCGTGGAGCAGTGAAAACACTGCCAGGTGATCAGAGAAGGCATGAGCGGGGAGACAAGCTTGAACGTTTACTGTTTGGACACAGGTCATCGCCGGGGGAGGGGGTGGGGGTTCTTCTGAGCTTCCGTGAATGGACCATTTTAATGGAAAACAGTGAAGTGAATCCACATGCCCTCCTCATTTAGTCACGGAACAGGCAGAAACTCCCTGACCATATTCTGAGCCAACTTCTGGCCGTATAGGTGTGTGTGTTTCAGAGAGCCACGTATGAGCGTCCACGGGAGAGTTCCTAAAGAACAGCCGTATCCCTCTCTGATTGCTGTAATCCCTGTCTCCTCTGCAGCGGAGTAACACCGAGGCTTTGCTCTTTGTTTAAGGTTCCTCTGCACAAAGGAAAGCAATCTCCAGCTGTCTGCAGCTGGACACTCGTCAATTTTGGCGAGGCCTATTACGAGAAAAAAAAAAAAGCAGCAAAACCATCCTCTGTAAAATGGGTTTTGGGTCTGGGAGATGCCACCGGAGCAGAAAAGCAGACGGGAGGCAAGAAATCACTTCTAATCACCTGCAGATTCCAGCACAGCTGACTAAGCCCATGTGAGGGACTGCTCCTGAACCAGGGGAACAGTGAGGGGGGGGCACTAAACTACAGCCGGCTCCTCCTAAACTCCTGCTAAAAACTAGTGCTGGCATTCAACTTGGTCTCACTCATAATTGTGATGTAGTCTTTGATGTAAAGCGTTGCGTCTGGTGTGTTCTCCCTGTGTCTGCGTGGGTTTCCTCCGTGTGCTCCGGTTTCCTCCCACGATGCAAAAACACACGCTGGTAGGTTGGTAGTGTCTGTAGGTGTGAGTGAATGTGTGAGTGTGAGTCGCCACCTCCAGAGTGTGTTCCTGCCTTGCACCCAGTGATTCCGGGTAGGCTCCGGACCCACAGCGACCCTGAATTGGATAAGCGTTTCAGACAATGAATGAATGCATAAATGTATAGCGTTGTTTTATAATGTAGGAGTTTTGTGAATCCATGTCTTAGTCACTCATATAAGCACAGAAAATGCCACAAGCATGACATTATTTACACACCACACTGTCTTTCTAGTACAACATAGATGTAGGGTAATTTTATGCCCATGACTTTTTCTGTGTTTATATGAGTTTTATTTCTAATTTTATTTCTAGGTTATGATTCATCAAGTGAAAAGTAAGAATACTCCCGTCACTCTCAGGTGAACTCTCCACACTGTCCTCGCTCCCATGTCCCCACCCCGCCCTCTCTCTCTCTCTCTTTCTCTAGTGATTTAGCCACACTGTCTTCAGTCTCATCTCTCTCTCTCTCTCTCTCTCTCTCTCTCTCTCTCTCTCTTGTCTGTCTCTCTTTGTCACTGCCTCTCTCTCTCTCTCTCTCTCTCTCTCTGTCTCTGTCTCTCTCTCTCTCTCTCTCTCTCTCTCTCTCTCTCTCTCTAGTGATTTAGCCACGCTGTCCTCACTCTCCCTCTCTCTCTCTCTCTCTCTCTCTCTCTCTCTCTCTCTCTCTGTGTGTTTGTGTGTGTGTGTCTCTCTCTAGATTTAGATAAACCTTTAAGTTCACATGTATCTATTTCCTTTAAAGGTACACCACTTGTTAAAGTTAAATTCACCCTGAAGGCATGCTCCACACGTATGTCCCACTTCTGTCCCTATGTCACACGGCTCTCTGGTCTCTCATTAGTATGGACATCATTCCTACAGGTCTTTCATGTCTTTTGCTGCAATTTCAAGCTGTTGTGATTCTGTTCCTCTATTTTCCTCATCACCTTGTTTCTTCGTCCTCAGTATGTTCAGGACTCTGACCCTTGTTGAGAGGCGTGTGGCGTCTGAATATTGATTCTCCTTCTGTTATTTATATTTTTTATCCTCCAGCCTGGACTGGACTCTTAAAAATGTCCTAATAAACGGTCACACGTGCTTTTAGTGCTGTGTCTTTCTTAAAGAGGCATCAGCAACTCAGGACATCATTCATTAATTCATTCATTCATCCTCTGTAGTAGTTTCTTTCTGTTCAAGGTCACAGTGGAACACACATTGGAGAGAGCACCAGTCCAGCAGAGCACATCACACACACCCCCAGTCACTCACACACTCACACACACACACACACACCTGCGGACAACTTCAGTCCTGCATCAGTGGAAAGAGGACGCTGTCGGCTGATGGGGCTATTCTTAGTCAGCAGTGACGCTGAGGGCTTTAAAAACTCCAGCAGCACTGCTGTGTCTGATCCACCTCAGTTTCACTGCAGTGCTGAAAAAATAAAATGGGGCTAATAGAGTATTAACAGCAACAGATGGACTGCAGTCTGTAGAACTACAAAGTGCTCCTGTGTGGCCAGTGGAGCTGATAAAATGGTGGTTTTAAGGTTACGGCTGATCTGTATATATTTAATTTAACTGTCCCACTTCATTAAGTCCATGGTGTACAGATGGGGACTGTTTGTAGCCGACAGTGTTCTGAGCACTTCACTGTCCCTCCTCTGTGTGATACATATGACCTTGTGAGACTAGTGTCCAGAGCTTTAGCCGCATCCTGCTTCCAGTGACCTCCGTGAGAACCATCAGGAGTTTTACAGCGAAACCCAGTCTGCTGCAAGTCAGTCTGACAGTAATGAGAATTAGACTCAGGTGTACACAAGAGCCGGCGATAGAGTTTTATCTTCCTCTAACACATGTTTATGCTGTGGCTCGGTGCGGTAATCATCTCCAAACCGATAAGAATATTGTCCAGCCTCTAAAAGCAGACAAAGACGGCACACATCACCGTAACCACAGTGTATTAAAATATTCCTATCCTTTCTCATGAGAGGCTGAATACAGACGATAAACAAACTCCACTGAAACCAGGAGCTTGGCAATAGGAAAATATCCATCTCAATATTCACTAAAGAAATAAATAAAATATCTAAATAACAAAAATAAATTCAGGCAAAACTAGTTACACAAACTCTAATGACCTTTCAAAAGATACTGCAGATCCTTTAGGCTCCTCCCACCTCAATACTGAAAAGATTATATATATATTCTATACACCATTTTATACAATGACCACAAAAAATTATTTCAAATAGTAATAATAGTCTTATACACTTAAAAAAGTACATTACAAGTGTATGTATCAACATATACACAGCATGTGTGGTGCCCCCTTGTGGGCGGTGGGCTATGTACACAGTAGAGGCAATAGTCAATGAGTCCTAAAAAAAAACGTCAGTCATCAGTCCAGAGGAAGTGGTCACTGATTCCTAGCATGTTGTGCTGAATGGAAGAGGTGCTGTAATGCATGTGATGGTCCAAATAGCTGAGAGGATAGCATCCACTGCAGCTACAAAGCAACACTTTCCATTAGCCGCCACGAGCGACTCTTTTCTGCTCCAGTGAATTGAGCTGCTGACCTTGCTGTAATCACGGCCCTGATTGGGCAGAGCCATGGATTGTGCGATTATACCCAATTAAACCGGACGTGCTCTGGATTGTGCCTCTGAATTAGCCTCTTAGCATCATCAGGGCCTATTATTCTGCTTTGGTCATGCTAGCATAGCGCCTGGGGCTAAAACCTGGCCTTGTGTTACAGCCACCGGTCGCTGTAATGTAAACGGAGACGAGGCGAGGACAGAGTGAAACTTCCAGCGTTCAGGACTGGACCACATCTGGGAAAAGAATTTTCAAGAAGAACTGTAAAACAGTTAGTGTTGTATAATCCATATGGTGGATGCTAAGCTAAAACAGCTGCATTCAATTCAAAGTTCTTGTGACAAACACTTTTGCTCCACTTACTCTTTGTTATTAGGAGTGTTTACTATTGGAATGAGTTAGAGCTCTAATTTAAAGCAACACTAGGTAAGATCTGGTATTTTTGCTCTTGGGTTCCCCCTACAGTTGCAGAGTGGCATTCACTCTTACAGCGCTGTCCTGCGGTTACATAAAAAAGTTACATAGTGCAGTTCCTGCAGTGCTGAGGCTCTATTCTCCCTATAACAGAATAGTGGAGCATCAGAATGATTTCAAAGCTGTAAATTTGAGGTAAAAATATGACCTAGTGATGCTTTAAGAAAGTCGACAATGTTAAAGTTTTTTTCAGTTTAGTGGAAAATGCTAGGAATTTCTAGGAAAGCTTGGGCTTGGGAGGTGGTGTTGGTGGGGCCAAGATCTCAATGCCTGGGTGCACTGTATGGGACACTATTGAATAAACAGGGCTGTCCTTCAGATGGGACATAAAACCGTGGTCCTCTCTGAGGTTATAAAAGATGCTGGGGCATTTGTGGAGTAGAGTCAGGCTATGACCCTGATGTCTGGCTAAATCTGCCCCTGTGGTCACTCTCTCTGTCCTCCTGACCATAGCCATTTTCAATAGACTGGCTCGGTCACTCCCTCTCATCTGCTAACAGCTGGTGTGTGGTGAGGGGACTGTGGGTATTGTCTGTCGTCACATTGTTCAGGTCAGAGCTGCATTTTGGTAAAGATGGGGGTGAATCTCTAATATCCCAAGCAATGTAAAGCACTTTTAAGGTCTAAATAAGTGCTGTAGAAGTGGAACCATTACTTTTTATCATGTGTTCAACACATGCAGCAAGGCATCGAGTTTGCTACCTTCTGTACCCTACTAAAGGCCACAATATGAATTATTATAGCCCGGTAAAAAACTCTCTGGTGGGACGAATGGAGTGCTGAGTTCTCAGGAGTGAGAGGGAGGCTCTCTCAGAGCCAGAGAAATCGCTCGTAAACAAATTAGAAAGAGGAGAAGCAAGGCTCTGGGCTGGAGGTAACAGCGATGGATGGAGGATCATTGATTGATAATTACGCTGGGCCCAGACAATCCATCAAGACCGTGGTGCAGTGGACAGGCTTTCTGGTCTCGTTTGGAGGACCGTTGTGTGTAAACGCTCTCAGCGCTGGATGTCTGTCCAGGCTCTGGACTCACAGAAGGCGTCTGAAGACGAATGATAGGAGCTGATAGAGCCATCAGTACTGCACTATCCCTCAGCATTAACGAGAGGCACAGCAGTCTAGACTGCCATTTTAACTTTGCCAATGCCCACTTCTTTATGTGTGCGCACCACTGCTGGGCCTGAGTGGACAGATGGGTGGATGGAAAGTGGGCTCTGGTCCAGTGAGGAGTCCAGTACTTGTGTGTTAATGTATTCATGTACATGTGTGATTCCACTCCTGGCCACTTTATCAGAAACACCCCCTCTTCTCCCACTCACTGGCCACTTTATCAGAAACACCCCCCTTCTACTGACTCTCACTGGCCACTTTATCAGAAACACCCCCCCCCCCCCCCCCTACTGACACTCACTGGCCACTTTATCAGAAACACCCCCCTCTACTGACACTCACTGGCCACTTTATCAGAAACACCCCCCTCTACTGACACTCACTGGCCACTTTATCAGAAACACCCCCCTCTACTGACACTCACTGGCCATTTTATCAGAAACACCCCCCTCTAATGACTCTCACTGGCCACTTTATCAGAAACACCCCCCTCTACTGACACTCACTGGCCACTTTATCAGAAACACCCCCCTCTACTGACACTCACTGGCCACTTTATCAGAAACACCCCCCTGTACTGACACTCACTGGCCACTTTATCAGAAACACCCCCCTCTACTGACACTCACTGGCCACTTTATCAGAAACACCCCCCTCTAATGACACTCACTGGCCACTTTATCAGAAACACCCCCTTCTACTGACACACACTGGCCACTTTACCAGAAACACCCCCTTCTACTGACACTCACTGGCCACTTTATCAGAAACACCCCCTTCTACTGACACTCACTGGCCACTTTATCAGAAACACCCCTCTTCTACTGACTCTCACTGGCCACTTTATCAGAAACACCCCCCCCCCCCCCCCCTACTGACACTCACTGGCTACTTTATCAGAAACACCCCCTCTAATGACACACACTGGCCACTTTATCAGAAACACCCCCCTCTAATGACACACACTGGCCACTTTATCAGAAACACCCCCCTCTACTGACACTCACTGGCCACTTTATCAGAAACACCCCCTTCTACTGACACTCACTGGCCACTTTATCAGAAACACCCCCCCTCTAATGACACTCACTAGCCACTTTATCAGAAACACCCCCCTCTAATGACACACACTTGCCACTTTATCAGAAACACCCCCTTCTACTGACACACACTGGCCACTTTACCAGAAACACCCCCTTCTACTGACACACACTGGCCACTTTACCAGAAACACCCCCCTCTAATGACACTCACTAGCCACTTTATCAGAAACACCCCCTTCTACTGACACTCACTGGCCACT
The DNA here is from genome assembly GCF_029633855.1 of Hoplias malabaricus. Lineage (NCBI taxonomy): Eukaryota > Metazoa > Chordata > Actinopteri > Characiformes > Erythrinidae > Hoplias > Hoplias malabaricus. Next base: position 10,229,091 of record NC_089800.1, read on the forward strand.
TTATCAGAAACACCCCTCTTCTACTGACTCTCACTGGCCACTTTATCAGAAACACCCCCTCTAATGACACTCACTGGCCACTTTATCAGAAACACCCCCTCTAATGACACACACTGGCCACTTTATCAGAAACACCCCCCTCTACTGACACTCACTGGCCACTTTATCAGAAACACCCCCTTCTACTGACACTCACTGGCCACTTTATCAGAAACACCCCCTTCTACTGACACTCACTGGCCACTTTATCAGAAACACCCCTCTTCTACTGACTCTCACTGGCCACTTTATCAGAAACACCCCCCCCCCCTACTGACACTTACTGGCCACTTTATCAGAAACACCCCCCCCCCCCCCCTACTGACACTCACTGGCCACTTTATCAGAAACACCCCCTCTTCTCCCACTCACTGGCCACTTTATCAGAAACACCCCCCTTCTACTGACTCTCACTGGCCACTTTATCAGAAACACCCCCCCCCCTACTGACACTCACTGGCCACTTTATCAGAAACACCCCCCTCTACTGACACTCACTGGCCACTTTATCAGAAACACCCCCCTCTACTGACACTCACTGGCCACTTTATCAGAAACACCCCCCTCTACTGACACTCACTGGCCATTTTATCAGAAACACCCCCCTCTAATGACTCTCACTGGCCACTTTATCAGAAACACCCCCATCTACTGACACTCACTGGCCACTTTATCAGAAACACCCCCCTCTACTGACACTCACTGGCCACTTTATCAGAAACACCCCCCTGTACTGACACTCACTGGCCACTTTATCAGAAACACCCCCCTCTACTGACACTCACTGGCCACTTTATCAGAAACACCCCCCTCTAATGACACTCACTAGCCACTTTATCAGAAACACCCCCTTCTACTGACACTCACTGGCCACTTTATCAGAAACACCCCCCTCTAATGACACTCACTTGCCACTTTATCAGAAACACCCCCTTCTACTGACACTCACTGGCCACTTTATCAGAAACACCCCCCTCTACTGACACTCACTGGCCACTTTATCAGAAACACCCCCCTCTAATGACACTCACTGGCCACTTTATCAGAAACACCCCCTTCTACTGACACACACTGGCCACTTTACCAGAAACACCCCCTTCTACTGACACTCACTGGCCACTTTATCAGAAACACCCCCTTCTACTGACACTCACTGGCCACTTTATCAGAAACACCCCTCTTCTACTGACTCTCACTGGCCACTTTATCAGAAACACCCCCCCCCCCCTACTGACACTCACTGGCTACTTTATCAGAAACACCCCCTCTAATGACACACACTGGCCACTTTATCAGAAACACCCCCCTCTAATGACACACACTGGCCACTTTATCAGAAACACCCCCCTCTACTGACACTCACTGGCCACTTTATCAGAAACACCCCCCTCTAATGACACTCACTGGCCACTTTATCAGAAACACCCCCTTCTACTGACACTCACTGGCCACTTTATCAGAAACACCCCCCCTCTAATGACACACACTGGCCACTTTATCAGAAACACCCCCATCTAATGACACTCACTAGCCACTTTATCAGAAACACCCCCTTCTACTGACACACACTGACCACTTTACCAGAAACACCCCCTTCTACTGACACACACTGGCCACTTTACCAGAAACACCCCCCTCTAATGACACTCACTAGCCACTTTATCAGAAACACCCCCTTCTACTGACACTCACTGGCCACTTTATCAGAAACACCCCTCTTCTACTGACTCTCACTGGCCACTTTATCAGAAACACCCCCCCCCCCCCTACTGACACTCACTGGCCACTTTATCAGAAACACCCCCTCTAATGACACACACTGGCCACTTTATCAGAAACACCCCCCTCTACTGACACACACTGGCCACTTTATCAGAAACACCCCCCTCTACTGACACTCACTGGCCACTTTATCAGAAACACCCCCTTCTACTGACACTCACTGGCCACTTTATCAGAAACACCCCCTTCTACTGACACTCACTGGCCACTTTATCAAAAACACCCCCCTCTAATGACACTCACTGGCCACTTTATCAGAAACACCCCCTCTAATGACACACACTGGCCACTTTATCAGAAACACCCCCCTCTACTGACACACACTGGCCACTTTATCAGAAACACCCCCCTCTACTGACACTCACTGGCCACTTTATCAGAAACACCCCCTTCTACTGACACTCACTGGCCACTTTATCAAAAAAAAAACCCTCTAATGACACTCACTGGCCACTTTATCAGAAACACCCCCTTCTACTGACACTCACTGGCCACTTTATCAGAAACACCCCCCCTCTAATGACACTCACTAGCCACTTTATCAGAAACACCCCCCTCTAATGACACACACTAGCCACTTTATCAGAAACACCCCCTTCTACTGACACACACTGGCCACTTTACCAGAAACACCCCCTTCTACTGACACACACTGGCCACTTTACCAGAAACACCCCCCTCTAATGACACTCACTAGCCACTTTATCAGAAACACCCCCTTCTACTGACACTCACTGGCCACTTTATCAGAAACACCCCTCTTCTACTGACTCTCACTGGCCACTTTATCAGAAACACCCCCCCCCCTACTGACACTTACTGGCTACTTTATTAGAAACAGCCCCCCTCTACTGACACACACTGGCCACTTTATCAGAAACACCCCCTCTAATGACACACACTGGCCACTTTATCAGAAACACCCCCCTCTACTGACACACACTGGCCACTTTATCAGAAACACCCCCCTCTACTGACACTCACTGGCCACTTTATCAGAAACACCCCCCTCTAATGACACTCACTGGCCACTTTATCAGAAACACCCCCTTCTACTGACACTCACTGGCCACTTTATCAGAAACACCCCCCCTCTAATGACACACACTGGCCACTTTATCAGAAACACCCCCCTCTAATGACACTCACTGGCCACTTTATCAGAAACACCCCCCCCCCCCCCTACTGACACTCACTGGCCACTTTATCAGAAACACCCCTCTTCTACTGACACTCACTGGCCACTTTATCAGAAACACCCCCCTCTACTGACACTCACTGGCCACTTTATCAGAAACACCCCCCTCTACTGACTCTCACTGGCCACTTTATCAGAAACAGCCCCCCTCTACTGACACTCACTGGCCACTTTACCAGAAACACCCCCTTCTGAGGAGCTGCTTTACTCCGGACTTCAGCAGACTGTCCTCTCTTTCATTTCCACATGAAATTAAATAAGACATGAAAGCACATTAAAATTTTCTGATACGCTGGGATCGTCTTCGTTATGGAGCTGTCTGAACGATGCATTAGAGCTTTCAAAAGTTCTCCAATTCCTTTATAGTGCAGATCTTTCCCTCCATCTTAGACTTTCAGCAGAAGGGATTTAAAAGAGACAGGCCTTTGTGTGCTAACTTCAGTTTTCCATTCACCAGGGAGAAGGGGAGGGGGGGTAGATCTGAGACCCCTTTCTCTGCAAAAGTCTCATCAGATGCAGTGTTGGGAAGCAGTGTGGACCAGCACTGGATTCTCTTTAGTTGATCCAAAATTACAGTAAAATTACAGTAAGATTTTCCTGTGAAGTGGATGACATGGGGATTTCAGACTTTTTAAGACTTCATAACTTGTGTTGTGTTGACAGAAACGTTTACACACCACGGTATGTTCTCAGCATTTAACCCATTCATGGCAATTATTTCCCCTAAGAGAATTTGTGTCATACACAAAAAGTCAAACAAAACATGGCCAACACTAACTCCAGTATCTCTGCTGTGTCTGATCCACACTGTGTGAGGGCAATGTGTGAATCGAGTATCCGCTCCCATCTCTGTTATTTTCACTGAGATTTCTTATCCAGTGTGAAACAGCCATGAACATTACTGACGTCTTGTGGAAAAATGACATTACACCAGCTCCCCACAAAAACTAATCCCACATGGATAGGGCTTCAGAACTTAAAACTTAAAGGACAAAGGATATAAAAATACATAATCTAAAGCTTCTCTAAGCTTTAGGCCATGGCTTCCCAGCAGAGTGGTCACATCAACAAGGGATATAATTTAGCACATTAATTTTCAGGTATTATTCATTATTCTGTAGTATTAAGTGTCTAGCCAACTGTTTTAATCAGTTGTATCAGTCTAAATCAAGCCACATAGATTTTAAATCCACATAAATCAGTTTAAAATCAGCCCCAATCTTTTTAAATCCAACTAAAAATGAATCTAGAGCAGCCTAAAATCAGCCTAATTCATTTAAAACTGTCATAGATCAGCCTAAAATCAGCCTAAATCCATTTTAAATCAGCCTAAATCCTTTAAAATCAACTCAAATCAGTCTAAACCAGCCAAACATGGTGATGTAGAGGAGTCTTCTGAATGAAGGGATTTAACTGAAGTCCCCTAAAGGATTAGTGTGTAGGGAAAACAAAAGCACTGCTTAGAGACCGTAGTGGAGCGCAGTTATAGACTGATGCACTGGAAACCTCACCTCCGAAGTGGTATGTTCCTCCGGTGTTGATCTGGAGGGGGGCAGTGGTCCTCACAGCTGAGGCTTCATCTCCGTCGATGGTCAACATGGCAAAGTTTTCTTTGGCCAGGAATCGTACATCGTGCCATTCCCCATCATTCAGCCCTGACCCTGAAAGAGGAAACAGATCCATGATCACAATGTACATTTATAGTGTAAAATATAGTACATCTACGGAGGCCCCAGTTTATAACAGCTTTTTTTACATTATTATTATTATTATTATTGGACAGACATTATTATGCAGTTCAGTTTTAATTCTGTTATAGCTTTATGTGAAGGTTATTGATACAGCAATGTGCTTCTGCCCAAGCTGGGAAACAAACCCCAATAAATGACCCAGTACACTTTATAAAATCCCAACATTCATTCATTCATCTGTTATTGATTCACCCTCATCACAGTAGCCATGGATGCAGAGACTAATTTGAATCACTGGGTACAAGAGAAGAACACACTCACACCAGTGGACAATGTCACACAGTCACACACACACACACACACACACACACACACACACACACACACACACACACACACACACACACACACACACCTGTAAACAATGTTACATGGCCAGTTGACCTACCAACATGTGTGTTTGAAATGTGGGAGCAACCCAAGCACTCAGAGGAAACCCAAACAGACACTGGGAGAACACACCATGCTCCTCAGATACATTGATCCAAAGGTGGAAATTGAACGCAGGATGTGGAGCTTGGTGTGTGTGTGTGTGTCTGTTCAGTGTGCATGAAAGGTGCTCTATAAATAAACTTGCCCTGCCTAATATTAAAATATTATCATTTCAAACCTATGTAACCTGACACTGGCAGATGCTCGGAAGAGTACATTATGTTTCAGCTGAGTTTGACTTGAAAGAGCAAATCAAAGGGCTTAGCTGATGGGTTCCTTCCACGAAAACTCATTTCTTCAGTCTGTATTTAGTCTGTATCCTTAAAACCCCAGACGTGTGTTGGACACAGCTGCTGTGAGTGCATTCTCATTACCGCCCTTCCTCAGCGCATACTGACAATCGGCCATGTGTCACTGTACAACTGGGTCCTGGAGTAGCGTGGCTTAATGCATATGGTCGTCCCATTAACTGCAGTCCAAAACCTGAGGCTCCACCTGGGGAGGTGTGTTCATGTCCACCCTTGAATTGCTTCAGAGAATTGTGTAGCGGAAGAATAATAAATTATAAACATGCGTAGAATATCTGAATGTGTTTGAAAATGTGACAGTATCATGGCTGAGGTCAGGGCTCTGTGTGGGACCACTGAAATTCTTCCACACCAACCTTGCTTTGTGCACAGGGGCACAGTCATACTGGAACAGATTAGGGTCTTCCCCAAACTGTTCCCACAAAGTTGGAAGCATACAATTGTCTAAAATGCCTTGGTATGATGAAACATTAAGACTTCCCTGGAACTAAAGGGCCTTAACCAACTTCTGGAAAACCACACCACAGCATCATTCCTCTTACACTATACTTTGCAGTCAGCATAATGCAGTCAGGAAGGTAATGTTCTCCTGGTCTGACACTTTATATCTGAGTTGCTGTGGTCCCTAACCCTTTTTCAATAACACCACTCTCAGCTGACTGGGAAACATCTAGGAATTGTAGACATTTTCAAAAATGTATTTGATACTTTTGTCCATATGGTGTAGCAATATATCACATGGTGATTTCTGATTAGCCAAAAAAGCAGTAAACAAAAACAGATATGGAATCTATGACTCAGGTAAACACTTTGTAAATTAAGTGTCCTGTGTCTCTGTCTTTAACCATGTTAGCATTGCTGTTAGCCTCTCCAATTTTCCCTGGATTTGTTTATTCCCTGTGCTCTGCCGAGTTAAATAATGACGCTCTGTGTTTTGTGTATTAATAAAGTGCTTTATAAATACAATGATTTACTATTGTTGTAAATGTAGTTGTAACAGCTATTGACCGAACACTAGAAAATCCATTGGGGTGTGTTGGGTTAACACAAAAAGCCAAAGAATTAGTTTTCAATGACTGACCCTACGACGTCACGTACTGCATTTTCACCAAATGGATTTTGCTATTCTTCCCAAACTCCACGCATCTCCATAAATACGAGGGAGCGCCAGACTTCATAAAAATGCAATCAGAGATCATTGTGGCTTTATTGGAGTCGAAGGCTTTATCAAGTGCTGTGTGTATTGTAGCCTTGTGATTGCTGCTCACGCGGCTCTGAGACCAGGCTCCATCAGAAGGTCAATAGGTTGATGAGCACTGAATTACAAGCCGCTCGTAGAATCTCAATCAGCGAAGAGAGCTCCTTTTCAGTGTCCAGTTCGGCATCTGTACCGCACACGCTGACGTGGCCATGTTGGTCAATAAATCAGGGCCCTGTGCTATTTACCAGAGAGTCCTCACAAAGAGCCAGGACACGATAACAGCCAGCAAGGTCAGAAATTAACTCCCAGACATATTTAACCATTAATCACAAAAGGACGAAAAGATGAAAGGGCATTAACTCAGTGAAGCTCCCTGCTGACCATTTGGCTACTGTCACAGAGCAGGGCAGTGAGCTACTGCCTTCCTTTTAGTCTCTCTCTCTCTCTCTCTCTCTCTCTCTCTCTCTCTCTCTCTGTTTGCAGTCAGGTCAGCGGCACAGAAACTGCATGGTAACAGTTTCTCAGGGACTAAAGGCCATGACATTAAAATCTGAGCTTCTACAGTTACAGACTGAAGTCCATCTGTTGCTCTGCATACTTTGTTAGCCCTCTTTCACCCTGTATTTCAATGCTCAGGATCCCCACAGAGTGGACGCAGGACAATGTCGGCTGGATGTTTTTGGTTGGTGGACTATTCTCAGTCCAGGGCTTTAAAAACTCCAGCAGCACCGCTGTGTCTGATCCACTCTTACCAGCACAACACACACCAACACATCACCATCACACCAGTGTCACTACAGCGCTGAGAATGATCCACCACCAAATCACACCTGCCCTGTGTCCTGAGCTTTGAAGAACAGAGTGAAATGCGGGTAGAAAGTTTGCAGAGCAACATATCTATAATTGTAGAATGACAAATTGCTCCTGTGTGGTCAGTGGAGCTGGGAAAATAGACAGTGAGTGGAGAAACAAGAAGATTGTTGCAGTATGACATCCACTCAGCACATTTTTTGGCAAGTTGTATTGACAGAGGTGGATTGTGGGTAACAGAGTCTGTGTCCTGACTGTACTCCTCCAGAGTGGCTCCTAATTAGAGTCTCTCAGGGTTAAAGTTCAGCTGCGTCTGAGCCCTTGCACGTCGGCGAGGGAAGCCCCCCTCATGCACCTCTCCCCGTCACGGTTTAATTAAGAGGAGCTCAGACCCCCTGTTAACACTGTGTGGGTCACTCCTCTCTGACCCCTCTACCAAGCCTCATTGCTTATCCACCTGCTTAATCAGCTCCGAGTGTTAATGCTGACCCCCAGCTCTGCAGGCCCTTAAATACACACACACACACACATACACACACACACAGGTACATTTCAATAGAACTGAGATAAAACTGAGATAAAACTGAGATGGCCAAAAACATATCTCCTTACATCTGAGCTTATTAAGCTTTACATGGTTCTGTCAGTGACTGATATTATTTAGCATCCATTATTAATTACCATAGTACACTATGCTGTAACCACTATGAATTATTCACTATGTACTGTGTAGTATTGTGTATATATAAGGTGTACAAATAAGCGTTAAATCATTTTCATTGAACATATAATTCAAAATTCAAAACGTATACTGGCACATGTCTTTAAAGCAACATTAGATCATATTTTTCCCTTAAAATTACAGCTTTAAAATCACTGTGATGCTCCACTGAGCTGTAATACAGAGAATAGAGGTGCTATCTTTGTTATTCTGGGCTCAGCACTGCAGAAACTGCACTGTGTAACTTTTAGAGGAACGTATAACAAGACCCCCACTACACCAACACACACACAATTTGATTTCAGGACAGAGCTTTAAAAGTGAATTAAAATCTGTAGGAGGGAGTCCATCAAATCTTACATATTGTTCCTTTAACCTCTGGTTTAAAATCAGTCCAAGACTTGAACCTTTAATTCTTAAACAAGCTCGGTCCTCAGCATTCGAACATCAAATTTAACATATCCATAAGGACGTAAACCATAGAGAGCCTGATTTTTTAAAGATACAACCCAGTGTTTGTGTCTTCAGACTCAGAATAAATGGAGTCATATACAGAGCAGCACAATGTGGATATATACTGTTTCACATCAGCCAATACGTTGAGCTAACTAACAAGCAAGGCAGCTAATTAGCCAAATTAGCCACTTTAAAGTGGCAATAAATTAAGTTGAATTGTGGTGTTTATGTTGGTTCCAGCTGTTCCAGGCAGGTGGAAAATGGAGCAGAACTAGAGGATAAGTTCTCCTGGTTCCCATTTGTGTGGAAAAAGGGTTGTGTCCATTTTTCAATCTTGTATATATCTACCACTCCAGAAAAAAGAGGTGTTGTAATGATGGTGATGTTATAGTTATGGTATATGCAGTTAAACAAAAAAAAATAAACAGAGGTTCCCCATTCTTTAGAGAACGGCCTGGACATCTGAGGCCATTAAAGCTTGAATGACATTTGAAGGACATTTCCCTGTTGCCCTTTAAAGAGCACACTGGTCCTCACGAGGCTTTTCCAAAGCTGAGATGCAATTACGGCGCTCCGAAGCCCCTCGGGACTATTTGTCACAGAGCTAAGGCTAGTTTTGGAGCACGTGTGCGAAGAGGGGTCAACAAGGGCCGAGCCAGGAGCCTCCCGGAGCAATAATGTCATCAAGAAAAAACCTGAGCTGCGGGAAAATTCCTCTTTCGGAGAGGGTTCGGACATGAGGCCGTGATTAATGACCTCCGTCTCCAGCCAGAGGGGCTCTGAGAGGAACACAAACCTTCTGCCTTTCTATGAATACATTTACTCTGATGTTATATGGGTCTGAAGTCCACATAGAAAAGAGGAGTCTCTTGTTCTGTACACAGGGAATATGTGAAACGTATAGAGGGGAATTAATAATGTTCCAAAACACCTGGAACATTATTGGACACGTAATTTCTAAGTACTAGTAATAGTAAATGTTTTATAAGCAGTATCACATAAGAAGATGAGTGGGGTTGTCACTGGGCCATTGGAAAACAGCTGCACTAATATTCAGTATCAGCACCAGGAAATTAAAAAAGGAGACCTCTACAGTGTCTCTGTAGTTTCTCCAAGACAACACCGAGCTCAGATGGAAAAACAAGTGAGACTTTAGCATAAGTCTCATGCTGCTCTTATGTGTCTCCTGAAATAAAGTGATCTCACAGGAATCTACCCTGGAGTTTCAGTGGAGATCTCAGTCACAAACCGTGCTCAGATCTGCCAGATTAACTAAACACTACATTCCCATTTATCCTTTCATTTCTCATATCTCTTTACTCCTAAGGAGTTTTAGGAGGACCACCATTATGCCTCCTGAGCCGAGCAACACACGAGCAATTAAATGTTCCTCTGGGCAGTGTGCTACTGCATTTCTACAACAGCTTCAGACGCTCCATTTATTAGTGAACAGCAATAACCCACAACACATTATGATCGGTCTGTTTATTTATCAATTATTTGGCTCCATCAACACACACAGTGCAGCAGAGAACACTAAAACTTCCACGAAGAGGAGAATCGTAAATAAACAACAGTTAACGGAGAAGAACAGCAAATGGAGAAAACAGTAAAAAGAGAAAGGTAAATGGAGGAGAACAGTTAATGGAGGAGAAGAGTAAGTGGAGAACAGTAAATGGAGAACAGTAAATGGAGGAGAACAGTAAATGGAGAGGAACAGTAAACGGAGAACAGTTAATGGAGGAGAACAGTAAATGGAGAACAGTTATTGGAGGAGAACAGTAAATGGAGGAGAACAGTAAGTGGAGGAGAACAGTAAGTGGAGAACAATTAATGGAGGAGAACAGTAAGTGGAGAACAGTAAATGAAGGAGAACAGTAAGTGGAGAAAAATTAATGGAGGAGAACAGTAAATGGAGGAGAACAGTAAGTGGAGAACAATTAATGGAGGACAACAGTTAATGGAGGAGAAGAGTAAGTGGAGAAGAGTCAATGAAGGAGAACAGTAAATGGAGGAGAACAGTAAATGGAGAGGAACAGTAAACAAAGAAAAGTTAATGGAGGATAACAGTAAATGGAGAACAGTAAATGGAGGAGAACAGTAAATGGAGGAGAACAGTTAATGAAGGAGAACAGTAAATGGAGAACAGTTATTGGAGGAGAACAGTCAATGAAGGAGAACAGTAAATGGAGAACAGTTATTGGAGGAGAACAGTGAATGGAGGAGAACAGTCAATGAAGGAGAACAGTAAATGGAGAACAGTTATTGGAGGAGAACAGTAAATGGAGGAGAACAGTTAATGAAGGAGAACAGTAAATGGAGAACAGTAAATGGAGGATAACAGTAAATGGAGAACAGTAAATGGAGGAGAACAGTAAATGGAGGAGAACAGTTAATGAAGGAGAACAGTAAATGGAGAACAGTTATTGGAGGAGAACAGTCAATGAAGGAGAACAGTAAATGGAGAACAGTTAATGAAGGAGAACAGTTATTGGAGGAGAACAGTGAATGGAGGAGAACAGTCAATGAAGGAGAACAGTAAATGGAGAACAGTTATTGGAGGAGAACAGTAAATGGAGGAGAACAGTTAATGAAGGAGAACAGTAAATGGAGAACAGTTATTGGAGAAGAACAGTAAATGGAGGAGAACAGTTAATGAAGGAGAGCAGTTATTGGAGGAGAACAGTTAATGAAGGAGAACAGTAAATGGAGGAGAACAGTAAGTGGAGAACAGTTAATGAAGGAAAACAGTAAATGGAGGAGAACAGTAAATGAAGGAGAACAGTAAGTGGAGAACAGTAAATGAAGGAGAGCAGTTATTGGAGGAGAACAGTTAATGAAGGAGAAGATGGTGATGGTGGAGAGAGAGAAAGGAAGACAGGTGGTGTCTTTAATGCCTGGACAGTGATGCTGGTGGCACGATTAATATATATTTTAATCAAACATCTTTAATAAACGTATGGCTGTTTTATTTACATTTTAGAGCTACATCATTAATTAATAATCCATTTCATAATATGTTTTTCTGAAAAGTTTAAACATGTTTGACTACTATCGCATCACAGTAGTTCATGAAAAGTGAAGTTATTAACACAAACAATGTGGCATTAATGTGTCCGACACCATAGGACTGGATCAGTTCCACATCTCTGTGTTTACACTGACCCATCAGCGCCCGATTTAGTACAGTCTCATGTGAGAAGTGGAAGTGAACTGGGTTCTTGTCTCTTGACCTTGTCGTACTGTTGCTGCATCCATAATTTAGGCTCTGGACCACAGGCTCCAGGGGTTTGAGATTAGACACTGGATTATAGCTTCCTCAAACATTTATGAGGCATATAAAATGCATATATGCCAGGGAATGAAATGTTAATGACCAGGGAGGTTTTTACAGCAGCATTTAAGGCAGCACAGCAGTGAGATAAATTAGTTTGCCAAGCAGGGGGTGGTTCAGACAACCCAAAAAAGTTTTGTCTTCAAAGGAGGACATTCCAGGGACTTTTAATCTCATGTTTATCTCTAGGCTTAAATCACTCTTGTGAGAGGAATAATGGACCAATAACAGTGCAGCATTTTCCCAACACTGTCCTTTCCCAAGACTCAGAAGGAGACCCTCCAAGTGCGGCATTAGCCCCTCTTCTCCTACGTGAAAGGAAATACCACTCGCAGAACCAAGACTCACAGGAGCCCCTCCTCAAGAGCGAAAAGCAGAAAGGTCTTCACGAGAGCAGTGGGACGCAGATGAGAACTGGCCGTCTCTTAATGTCCATCAGTGTTTCAGAGAGAACGTCTCACACATCCACAGAGTTTTAAAGGTCACGCTGTTTCTCTCAGCAGTCACCTCCACAAATTAAATTGATTTCTGAAGCTGTTGTGGCCCGGAGCTGGGCAGAGAGTGGAGAGGAGAGCGGTGTTTATTTTTGCCTGATAAAATTGCACTCAGACGGACGCAGGGAGGTGAAACGTCCAGCAGCTGGGTGTTCTGAACTTTTCAAAATGACTCTAGGTAACACTTCAGAAGTTACAACATTTTTAAGCAAACAACTGGATTCTTCATTTATTTTTTCATTTTTTTCCCCTAAATAAACTGTTTTATCTGCCATGCTTTATATTTAAATGACTGGTAACACACCACCATGACATCAGTGTCACTGCAGCACTGAGAATGATCCACCACCCACATCATACCTGCGTACCCTACGCAGAGTAACAGATGGACTATAGTGTGTAATTGTAGAATTACACGGTGCAGTGAATGAGGACTAGAAAGTTGTTTTAAAGTTATAGCTGATTGTGTATGAAATTTTAATGTGGTTTATAGAGCTCTGAGCAAACTGTTGTATTGAACTGTACAGTAACTTCTATTAATTACACACAATATTGCAAAAGAAATAAGATTAACACAGAGTGGACATTTTTGATGAACAGGTTTGTCCATTTTATCTGACCATTTCCATGATGTGAAATAGCAGCGATGGAAGGACTGAATGCAGGACTGAAGTCCATCATAAACAACCCCCCCTCCGCAGCAAAAGGACAATTCCCGACCAGCCGTCATGATTATTCAACTGCTTGGAATTCAGCGCATGGATACGCTCCCTGGAAATGCGGGAAATGAACATCAGGCATCTCCAGAGAGGCATAAAGAAGAGCTGAGTTGCATCTCTTTCCACTTAATTCTATGCATGGCCTCTTCCGTCACTTAGAAACGCCGCCGTTGCAATATGCTCGCGCTCGGAAAGCAATCTACAGCCGCCGCAATAAAGCCCCACGTTAAGGGCTTCTGTGAGAGCAAGAAAACGTAATAAAAAAAGATTCAATTTGTGATTACATTTCCTTCTACACTGTGAACACAAACACGGAAATGATGCGCACCGGCCTTTTATGTAAGACCCGGCGTCGGGGGCAGATTCCTCGGCTAAGTTTACACTCGGAGAAAACAGGAGAACTTCCCTAGTGGAAAAGTCCTGAGTCCTGACAAGATTCAGTGTGGTCCCCACATGCCCTACCCACAGAATCATAGTGTAAGCCAAAATATCCACAGGAGTGTGTGAGTGTCTGGGTGAGTGTGTGTGTGTGTGTGTGTGTGTGTGTGTGTGTGTGTGTGTGTGTGTGTGTGTGTGTGTCTGGGAGAAACCCAGGTTGAGCATAATGTCGCAGAACACTCCAGCTAGTAATAGGTGAGGGGCCTCACATTTACACTATGTCGGGAACATGGCCCCCATATTGAAAGCCGCCATATTGGATCAAGAGCCAATTTTTCCAATGGGAAGGTGGTCATGTAGCATATCAAAGAAATAAAAGGGTGTCCAGAAACTTTTGAGTCTTCCTGTACTAGGGATAGTCCCAAGGGTTAAACTAGGAAAATATGTTAACATCAATTAATAAAAAGAGTTACTATTGTTCATTTTTTTCACACGTAAGAACATTAAGTCTTACACTAATGACTTTGGAATAATAACAACAGTTACAGTTATTAAATTAATTTACAATAAAGACAATAATCATACCGTTTTATTTTCTGTCCTTTAACATATTTTTACCTTTAGGCTTCACACTGAGAGAAACCTTAGAGACACGCTACATAAGCACAGAGATGGTCACTCGAGTTAGCGACTCCAGTCACATGAAAATAGACTTCAGACTGGACTTGCAACTCGTCCCAAATGACTCCCGACTCAACTCTGACTTGTCAAAAATAACACATAATAAATAAGCATCTTTCCATCATCCAGGCACTCTGCGTGGCGCTTGAAAGGTCTCTCTCTCTCGCTCTCTCTCTCTCTCTCGCTCTCTCTATATATTTATTTTCTTGAAAACTTCAGTGCACCACCATCTGAGAGCGTAATATCAGTGAGTAAAATGTAAAGTGTAGTGAGGCTTTAGTCAGAGCACTGTGGCAGAGAATTTAAATACTTGGTGTATAACAGAAGAGTAGCGAGAAAACGGGAAATAAATTAAATAAACATCAAACACCTGAATTGGACTGTTTAATTAGGCTCATAGCCTTGATTCCAGCCTTGTGAACTGACACGGACTCTAGCCTAAAGACTCTTCACTTGAATCTTTCTTGTTAACACCTCTGCATCAGGAGACCGTTAATACTCTCAAACACAAACATTCCAGAGAGAGTCTGTATCCAGAGCCTCTAAGAGAACTATAGAGTAATTTACAATAACGGTTATAAAGCTATACTTATACAAAAGAAAACAATGACATTTAGTGTCAGTAAAATGAATAAGGGGAAGAGATGCGTGAAATCTAATCTGACTGTTCATTCATGTCGAACGCTGACAAATCTGATACATATCTGATCAAGGATATTGAAATTGATATTGATATTGAATTACTGATTTGAATGTGATCTTGGTCACATTAATTTACCTCTGTTAATGTGAATGTAGCCTAAATGCAAGTTTGAAAGTGCTAAAAAAAAAAGATAATTTTATTCAAGTCCAAACCCTTGGAGAAGTGAGAAGCGATCCTGTGTAATTGTGTAATGTTCACATTTATAGGCTCTCACCCCGAGTTGTGACGAGTCTCAGGTGTTAGTGGGTGATGTTGAAACAGTTTCCACTGATACCTGCCTGAGCGAGTGCCATCGGAATGAGAAAAACAGAGAAAAAGACGTGAAAGCTTGTTAACAGCCTGCTGAGCTCACACGATAATGTGTCAGGACGGGGGAAGGCTATTTTAGAGTCTGGAGAAAGAAATCAGCTCCGAGACGAGACAGGATTTAAAATGAATGAAACTCAAAACTGATGACCATCACTCATTAATGTAATTAACACCAGTCTATATGTTTAGGTTGCACTGTAATTAGAATATAATTTGCTTAAAATATTTTTCGTTAAGACATGAATCAATTTTTATATCAAGATTTTTAAAATGAGCTTTTATTTTCATATCTGAATTTTTATTAAATGATTTTCTATATTTGTTCTTTAATTATTTCTTTATTTTTGTTCTTTAGTTTTATTTTACTGAAATATTTGAAAAAGTGCTATATAAATAAATAAGGCAGAAAAAATTGGGCTCTGTCTCAAATGGGTCCCTACTCCCTACAAAGTGCATGAAGTAGTACACTAGATATACACTACAAGGCTGAAGCTTGTCCAGTGTCTTTTCTGAAAGGATAATAGTTAGTTTGTCCCTCTTTCCTGCTGCCTCTTCTCTTTGGGAAGGCTTTAAGTCTCGATGATGGATCATTGCTGTGAGTATTTGATGGCATTCAGCCACAAGAACAAGCCAGGAACTGAGGTTGGATGATCTGTAGGATACGAAACCCCACTCCAACAAGTCCCAAAAGTATTGCATGGGCACTTCACTGCTCTTCTCCACTTTCTGAGGGGAGGCAGTGAGGATGCTAACTTCGTTTCATGCTTTTCTGTGGAGATTATACAAGCTTTGAGGGGACAGTCGAATGGATCCTGCTTACAGTAGGTGAGTCACTAGTTATAAAAGGTTTAGGCATGTTTTGCACAGATAATTTATACCTACACACTTCAATAAAGCAGCATCCCTAAGCATGGGGTCCAGCAGGAGGCTTTATTCCACCAACCTGGGAAGAGCAGTGACTCAAAGGTTAAAACGAGAGCCTGCGAGGAGGCTAAAGAAGAAACCTAATTTGATTGAACCTGCCAACTGTGTGTGTGCATGTGTGTGTGTGTGTGTGAGAGAGAGAGAGAGACTGTAAAAGAGCATGAGTGTCAGTTCAGCAAAATCCATAATGAAGAAATAAACCCACAAAGTCTTCACATTTCACCTTCCACGGAGAGGTCTGCGTCAAATTGAAACACATTACAATAGTGCAGATGCCTCGGGGGCAGTGCCCAGCCCAAACGCTGTGCTTTACTGCCATTATAATGCCAAACTGTTTTGCTTTATGGGCCAGGGGTGGAAAGCCTCTCAAATTCCCTCCGACGAGCAAATATTTAGGAGTCCAGTCAAATTCATAAAAGCCAGAGGGCTCCGTATATATTTGAAGAGTAAACAGATTCGCTTATACAGGATCAATATGAGCTCGAAAGGAAGGGGTGGAGGATAGAGGCAATTCTCTCTCATCTCTCTGGTCCTCTGAGACTCTGAAAAGCCTCCAGGGCCTGAGGAGTCAGAAAGAGCCACAGCTGACTGCGTACAACTGAGAAAATGAGGGGAAAACAAAAAGCCACCAAGCATAGCGAATTTTTCACCCCCCCCCCCCTTTTCTTCTTCCAAATTATTGCATTAACACAACGGAGCGGCCCGTGATCGGTGTGATTCATCAACCTGTCAGCGCCGCCCGCTTGTCATTGTTGTTGTACAGGCCCAGGATTTCAGGAGTGGAAAATCTAAGGCAATTTTCAATCGCCCTGTCAATTTCGCCTCGTAATTGAATATACGGCGATGCTCTCAGCAGCCATTAGTCTCGCTCAGAGTGCCAGCGATTAAAAGACAAACAAACACACCAGGAGATGCGGAACGTCTCAGAAACATGGGAGTAACACGTGAGATTAAGGGGCGTTTGGATGCAAAAAGATTATTCCTCTCCACGTCCTGGAGGCTTTATCATTATAATCGCCGCATTGTATCCGGCCAATGACTCTGGGAATAAAAAAAAATAAATACTCTCTGAAATAGAGCATCGTTATCTGTTGGCAATATTATAAGTGCACGTTCAGTTAGTACAGAAACAGCCTCACCACATCCACCTCATTACAACTAATTATCATTTAGTGAGGGAAGGAAATCTACAACAGGTTCTGCTCTGATGTTTTTCTATGCTGCACTGCATCATCTCTCATGAGGGAGGTCATCTACATTTGGAGGGGGAGGTTATTCACAGCTGATATAAAGAAATACGTAATTAGTAAGTATCCCTGTAAATTAATAAATAAATGAAAGTTAAGATAAATACCAACCTGAAATACCAACCAAAATTAATGTTACTATAAAGCTTATTACAGCAATATATAAGTTTCAAATCCCCCCAGCACTGGGCAGTAGAAGCTAGCTCTAACCTTAACATGAAGCATCCCAATGAAATTAGAATCACTTTTCTTGGCCCTGTGCTTGCACACAAAGGAATTTGTTCTCCACATTTAACCCAATCCGTGCAGTGAAACACACATTTACACACACACACTAGTGAACACTAGGGGGCAGTGAGCACACTAGCCACGGCGCCCGGGGAGCAGTTCCTGTTACACGTCCAGTTCCCTAACCACCAGGCCACGGCTGCCCCTAAAAAAACTAGTTGTACTACTTGTAGTACTCATGCTTAATGGTGCTCATCCATGACGCTGACCCTGCTGGTCACATGGGTGTATTACATGCTTCAGGCATGACTCCGTATTCAGCTGAAGCACACTGTTCACACTCGTAAACCCAATTTACACCTCAGGGGAAGCAGAGTGGTCCTATGACCCCAATCCAGAAAGAAATCTCGCTGGTGGGCAGATGGTCCTGCTGTAAAGACGAGAGTCCACAAATCACCACTGAAAGCTTCACTCTATTACACAACTGCCTTGAAACAGCTGCGTGATGTGTTGCCCACTCTCTTCCTACATCTTTAGGGGGAGGTTAACTTAACGGCTGAAGGCAAGTGATTGGTTTCTCACTCAGCGCGAGCAACAATTAGACTATTACCTCTTTCTCTATTCGCCATCCCATAATTCATCGCTTTATAGACATCAGATGAAAAAAGTTTGCTTTAACATGAATTTACTGTTACTAAAGTTATTAAAGGGGACACACTGTGAAACAAGACCACCCAGTCCGCTTCTCTCGTCTGAGTCTGTCTAAAAGCAGACTCTATTAAAGTGTTATAGCACCCCCTCTAACCTCCGTTGTCTGTGCCATTTACCCTACAGAGATGTATTCCATGACTCAATGCTCAGGAATATGAAGGGCATGACTGACTCAAACACCGGCTTCATTTGCAGGTGTAATTTCACATATTCTCACTAATGAACGCATTCCAGCCTGTGACGAAGAACCAACCAAACAATCTGTGTTCCAATAAGCTCGACTCAGCTACAGTGATGTGTCCCTCTGAGCTCTGAAATGAATAAACCCCTGCATTCTTCTGTACAGAAATATCTGTGTACATCAAGTTTGTGTTCCTGCATTTCACACACTGCGAGCAATGTGTACACACACGTCTCTAAATGATGATCTAATACTCACTTCAGATCCAATAAACATGAACAAATGACAATGCTCAAAATGTTACATTATTACATTAAAGACTCTTAATGAAATGACATGCTTAGGTCAAAACACCACAAGGATCAAACCCCACAGCAACATTTTCCCCCTGTTTAAACAGCCCTGTTCCGAACGCCCGCTTTCAGCACCTATTCCTTTAAATAATAATTAGCCGTTCACCGTTCACCCCGACTCCACAGCAGTGAGGAGCAGAAGCTCTGGATTTTAGCCGTTTTCGCTCAGTTATCTTTCTTCTCTGTTTATACACAGGGATCTTATTTCTCCTCAGTTTTACTGTGTTTAACCTTCCGGGTCCAGTGCTGTGATTGGATAGACTCAGACGAGGAGGCGGGGCAATTCTAAAGTCTCTGCACTTGATGTCAGAAGAGAAGCAGAATCAGAACAGCTCGTTTTCAGATTTGGGCAGCCAACAGAAAAATATGTCCCATTTTTAAAACTTTAAAAGTTAATTAATAGAATAGAATAAGGCCAAAAAATTACAAACACAAATAAGTTACAGCAAACATCTGTAACATTTCTCAGTTTGTAAATGGTGTTAAGTTTTGGGGAATGGGAGCAGGTGTTGAAGGTTTTAAAGTGCTACCTACATTTGCATACATCTGCCTATTCAGCCAACAGCAGGTTAGCCCCGCCCACTCACTACAAGGTTATAAAGAGTGTTTCGTCTCAGACTGCTATACTAATTGTAATTGTAGGACACAGTAAATGACCTACAGTTGTTTGGGTTTGTGTCACTGCAGCGCTGAGAATTATCACCACCCCTATCTTCCAAACAAGTATGCAGAGCAACAGGTGGACTACAGTCTGTAGCTGTAGAATGACTGAACGCAGCTGAGTGGTCAGTGGAGCTGAGAGAGTGGACAGTGAGGTGGATGAGGCTTGTTTTATTGAGTCAGAGGCTCATTTTTTCAGGTGTGGAGTATATGAGAGGCTATTATCCTCCAGCTGAGAGCACTTGGCCCCTCACACAAGTCAGGTGCTACATGTTTTTGCAGTCTCCCTTGTAACTAGGTGAATCAGTCCTCAGGTGTGAGTGTGTGAAACGGTCCACAGGTGTGAGTGAGTGACTGGGTGAGTGTGTGAAACTGTCCACAGGTGTGAGAGAGTGAGTGACTGGTGGGGAGTGTGATGCCCTGTGATGGACTGGTGCTGTGTCCAGTGTGTATTCCTCCTTTACACCTAGTGATTGCAGGTAGACTCTGGACCCAGCGCAACCCTGAACATGAACCCTGAAGCTCTAACTGAAAAAAAAAGCATGAACAAATGAATTAATTAATGCACATGACTTTTGATCATTACGTTTACAAATACACTTGTAACTGTAATTATTTCCTAGCTGCAGTAACAGCTAAGTGATGTCACATCATAAACTAAAGCTCTCTGGGCAGCGCACTACAAATATGAGAGGCCTTTTCACTGAATGGACTTCACTGCCATATTGGAATGCGTGGAGCTGGGTGCAGTTATTACCTGCCGTCGCCTCGCTGGGGATCAGTTTGGAGTCACTTTTCTTTTCTTAAACGTGATAAAGGAGTCCAAATAGCCAGAGCCCAATTAGCCTGGAGGTTAACAACGTAACTGTATCCAGCCTCACTCATAATGGCCTATTAGCGCAGTGCTCCTCTGAGTGTGAGTGTGTGTGAGTGTCTGAGGACGGCGATTAGTTCACACTCTTCCTCTGAAAGGAAAGGGCACCTCCAAATCAACAAAAAAAGCCTATAATTTAAATCTAAAAGAAAAGAACCTCACTCTATCTACTGTTTCTTTGTAGTTGTGATGTTTTAATAAGAGAGTGACGCAAACCAGGATGTGTCCCTGTGGATTTCTTTGAAAAACTCGAAAGAATGGATGCTCTAATGGTTGGAAATGAACCGAATCAGTAAGTAATAAAAATATTATGTGATATTTAAGGAGAAGTTGGAGCGGGGAGATGAGCAAAGGAAATGAGCTGCAAAAAAATGAGTGAAAACTGCTGGCTGTAGCTGACAGCAAAAAAAAAGCACCAAGGCTTGTGCAAAAACAGTGCCCTTTATCAGCAACACACACAAAACAAATCTTCTTGTCAAAGTTCTTGTCATTTTTGTGTCTGATTCTTCATGTGTGCTCAGCGTTTACTTTAGTCCTCATGATCTTTCCACCTACTCTCTGTTTAGGTTTAGGTCTCTGTCTCCTCGCCTTATTTCTGACTCTTTCTGTCTTTCATCTCCAGCATTTAGGGATTGTTTCAGCCGTTCTCTGTGTGTACACCCCTGAGTTTTCTCAGTTGCTTTGTCTGGGTGTTACCTCGTTAGGAGTTGTAATGTTTGTGGGTTCTTCTACACAGATAGCAGTGAATGTTTAGCACAAATGTGACACGTGGCCTGTTCTCTTATGGCCCACATTGGCCTTGAATGACGGTGTTAAAGAGGATGTCCGTGATTGTGGGGAAACACGGTTCACTCTGTCTTGTTTATGTTCAGAAGCTCTGCATCTTTTAAGCTGGAATGGTCTGCTTGAGGGAAAAATGTTGCTGTTTGTACATGGCTGAAGATTAAGTCTGTATGTTTTTAGTCACTGTTTTTGAATTACCACAGAAACTCATTTGTTACTTGAGTTGTTTAGATTTATAGCACTTTTGACAAGGAATTCCAAAATAGATCCAAATCAGCAAAAATAAAACAATATTACCAACCCATGAAGCAGGAATATAGCAATATCTTCATATTGTTTCGTGCTTTTCAACGTGTGGAGTTCTCTCCATTGTCTAAAATACTCCAGATGCCTTTGCTCTGCCGTGAGCAGAGACAGAGAAAGCCTAGCATACTGTACTGAGACACTTTGTTTTTACCCGTTTACAAAAACCAGTGTTTTGTAAACACATTAGACCAGTTTTGAGCACACAAACTTAACTTAGAGAGCTAGCAAACGTGTGGAAACATCCTCAAAATTTTACAAAAAAAAGTGTTTAAATTAAAATTGTGAACGTCAGCTTTAACTTAGGGCTGTAATTGAGCTGTAAGTGCCAAAAGGGAAATGTGTCTGTTACTGGTTTTGTTTCTTTTTAAGTTTTTTAAGGAAGTTTACGTGCACATGGCCTACTGCCACGTGCAAGGCTCCTGACAACCTGTGAGTGGTAGGCCACCTGCTGGGTGATAATGAGCCCTGGAGGGAAAATTACTAAACAGATTGTTCAGTGTTAGTAACTCAGTGTTGCAGTTTTGCTAATGATTAACCAAAGTAGTTCCACTTGACTTTTACGGCTTGTTTTCCCCAGAAAAAAACAAACAAATACGAAAAAAACAATAAAGAACCACAAAAAAAGACACAGAAAAACAAGTTGATGCAACCTGCTGCAGTGCGGAAGTAATAAGTCAGGGTTGTACCTGATGCAATGTGGACGCGGGAGTTTTTCTGCTGTGTGACGTTGATGTGCGCCGTGACTTTTCCATCGTTCAAAGCGATCTCCAGCATGCCGTCGGTCAGAGAGCTGAAGAGCAGGAGGCCGCTGGGGTTCCAGGTCCGAAACTGGAAGCCCACCGACACCATGTTGTGCTCACGCCGTCCTGAGAGCTGCAAGAAGCTGGTAGCATTGAAGAAGACGGGGAATGTGTGCGATTCCACACAGGAGAATGTAAGGTTTCGCTGCAAATGAAGCAGAACATCAGAAAACATGGGTTACCAGGGAGGCCTCGGGGTCCTGACTGAACTGAATCACTGTGGGACCCTCTGAAGTCAGCAATGTTTGTTATTTTTTGTCTCTATTTTAGAAATTTCACGTCTGGAAAAAAAAAAAAATATATATCATTGCTGTTGGAGCAACAACATTGTTTTTTATTTTTGGCAACAAATGAGCCAATAAAAATGATCCGAAATCACTAAAGATAAAACTGTTATGAATCAGCCATTACATTAAAGCCATCTCTTTGTTTCTACACTCACTGTCCATTCTCTTAGCTCCACTGACCACACAGGAGCATTTTGTAGTTCTACAGTTAAAGACTGTAGGCCACCTGTTGCTACGTTGCATACGTAACGTTGTTAACTCCTTTTCACCCTGTTCTTCAAAGCTCAGAGCAGGTATGATTTGGGTTGTAGGTCATTCTCAGCGCTGCAGTGACACTGACGTGGTGGTGATGTGTTAATGTGTTGTACTAGTACAAATGGATCAGACACAGCAGCGCTGCTGGAGTTTGTAAACCCCTCAGTGTCACTGCTGGACTGAGAGTAGTCCACCAACCAGAAACATCCAGCCGACAGCGTCCTGTGTCACTGATGAAGGACTAGAGGACGACCGACACACACTGTGCAGCGACAGATGAGCTACTGTCTCTGACTTTACATCTACAAGGTGGACCAACGAGGGAGGAGTGTCTCACAGAGTGGACAGAGTGGACATAGGGTTAAAAAATGAGCTTAGAGTTGGTTATTTGAAAAGTGCAGCTGCAGCATGTTCCAACCACAGCGTAGCTTTCGGAACCTCGGGCCAAAAAGAAGTGAGAAGAGCGAGAGCATGCAAGGTCGAGCACTTTTATTCGGGCTCTCTCTGGCCCCACACCTTTCTAAATGGTAATTCCAGGGCCTTAAATGCACTTCAGCCCATTTTTGAATACAGAGAACTTAATCAGCCTCATCATAACAGAAATGGCAGAGTGTATCCAGTCCTTTTTGAGTGCTTCATCGATACAGAGGTACGTTCTCTTCCCCATGAAGTTTAATGCAAATGCTAATAATTAATCTAACCATCTTCAAGAGATGTGTCAAATTAGCTGGTGGATGTGGAAGGATTATTTCTGGCTTTAACACAAGCACCAGGGCCAGCACCTCTTTAAAGCTCCTCATTTTTGTTCACTGTGTAACTTTCAAAGAGCCGTGCTGTGGCCCTTTTAAAAACAACACAGCATTCTTGATAAATTTGTCAAAATGTTGCGCTCCATACAAGTTCATAAAGCACAGGGAAATCAATGCCAAGCTCATTAAAATCTCATACATCAACATGTCGGCGTAGTGAGCCCAACTAACTGTAACTGAATAACTCCAGGGGAAAGAGACACACTTCGCTATCGGAGTAAACAGCGCTCTAAATGACAATTTGTACATGAT
This sequence comes from Hoplias malabaricus, assembly GCF_029633855.1. Lineage (NCBI taxonomy): Eukaryota > Metazoa > Chordata > Actinopteri > Characiformes > Erythrinidae > Hoplias > Hoplias malabaricus. The sequence goes on from NC_089800.1 coordinate 10,253,077, forward strand.
GCATAAACGTTGTTGTCATATTCACTTCAGGTTTGGGGATGGAGATGTTATTGAACGGCTAGTTCCAGTTCTGTAACCTGATTGGCTGAGAAGAGTTCAGTGCTGTTGTAATTTAAAGGAATAAGTCTGTAGTTTACAGTGATTTTACCAAGACATCACATATATGACAAGGCTTATCACGTTTATAACACAGTGGCAGCAGTTTTGAGACAACATCAGTTGTAAAAAATGTGCTATAAGTATATTAAATTGATCTGAATTTAATTACTTCTGATATTATCAAAGTTAAAATTAATAACAATAACAACAATCGTTATTTGTATAGCACTTTTTATACATAAATGCAGTTTAAAATGATTTACATAGTTTTTATAAGACAAAAATGACCAAATATAAACGGATAAACCATAAAATCATAATTTAAAAATGGCTAAGGTATGATAAAATATAAATAAACAGGAAATGTATATCAGCCAAAATTAAAGTCACAATTTTAAATGTAAATGAAGATGGGATAAAATGTAAATAAACACACAAAATATATCTTTTTTATAATTTGTTTAAAGAGAGTAAGTAATAAAAGCTGACATAGTTAAAGTGGCTAAAATGACCCTAGAGAAATGCTGATTTAAATAAAAAACCATTCAAAGCTCTTTTTGAAGATGTTACAGTTGGAGTGAAGTAGTTTGTAATTTGTAAACTAGTATTTATATTCAGTGATTAGTCTCCCAGTGTTGATTACACTTTTAAATAATCAATGCGATTATTAAAGAACTGATTTTCGAATTTTCTTTTCTTAAATACTGGTGTATTTGATCAAACTTTATTTATGTTTGCACGTCTAAGGCCACCTCTCCAGCGCGGCAATGTCACAGTGACATACGACCCCTGGTAGAAACTGAATGTAACTCACAAAGCTGGAGGTGTCCAGTTTCTTTCTCCTGGCCAAGTCTGTGATGTTATCTCCGTTGTAGTTGATGCTCTCCATGCAGCCTTTAAAGTTTCTCCGTCCTCCTGAGATGGGTTTGCCAGAGTAGGGCATTCCTCCGAAACTCAACTTCAAGAAAAAACATAGACTTTTCTCAAAAACAACAACAATCAAATTGACTTCAGTAAATCAGATGTTTACGACCCAAATGAAATTTATTCAAATTATTTCTACTAATATTCAAATACAGAACCAATGTACCTTTTTTACCCTGTCGTTCTGATAAGAAAGAATATTCTACAGAAAGAATATTTAAATTGTGCTGATGGACTTATGCTATGCTACTAATGGAACAACTAATGGAATTTGTACTAAATCTCTACTAATGTTGTTTAATTATGTTAGTTTCCACTAAATGTAGAGTAATGTAAATGTAGATATATTATTTGTTATATCTATATTGTATGCTCTATCATGTTATTTTCACTACTCAAATTAATTCATTAATACTAATAGTGTAGTATAATCATACACATCTAATTTACAAATACTGTAATTTGTGACTTTATATATTCATTCGTTCATTCATTATCTGTAACCCTTATCCAGTTCAGGGTCGCGGTGTGTCCAGAGCCTATCATTGGGCGCAAGGCGGGAATACACCCTGGAGGGGGCGCCAGTCCTTCACAGGGCAACACAGACACACATACACTCACACCTACGGACACTTTTGAGTTGCCAATCCACCTACCAATGTGTGTTTTTTGGACTGTGGGAGGAACCCGGAGCACCCGGAGGAAACCCACGCAGACACTGGGAGAATACACCAAACTCCTCACAGACAGTCACCCGGAGGAAACCCACGCAGACACAGGGAGAACACACCACACTTCTCACAGACAGTCACCCGGAGGAAACCCACGCAGACACAGGGAGAACACACCAACTCCTCACAGACAGTCACCCGGAGGAAACCCACGCAGACACAGGGAGAACACACCACACTCCTCACAGACATTCACCCGTCATATATATTTACAGCTCAGTCAGGCAGCTCAGAGAAATATACTTCACTTGTGTTAGAAGAGTTGTGACAATAAAATGTTTTGTATGTATTTAGTATCCTTCCATTTTAACTTAATGTAATTTAAGTGAGTGATTGAGCACAAACGAGAGGTTCTAAAACAACATTAATTCTTATCTATTTCAGCACAATTTAAATACTGTATTTTCACTCGTGTGTTGATGCTCAGTTTTCAGTATGTGGTCAAACTCAGGCAAGAGAGCGGACTAATTAAAGCTGCATTGATTATTAGTGAAGCTAACGGTGGTATTAATGAGCATTCAGTTTTTATTGAACTGGACGGAGGCTCAGGAAGGTGATATTAGTCTCTCAGCTTGATCAGCAAAACACACTCTCTCCCATTAGCAGCAGAGGAACGGAAGCCCACCACTCGGCACTTCAGATTGATCTCTTTTCTGCTCCGTTAATCCGACACTTTCCCTTTAATTGGAGCACATTTGTCCCGAGCCGTCTCTGTGTACTCAGTGTTGTGTGTGAATGTTAACTGGGCCAGAGCTGTGCTCAACAGACAATGAAAGCATTTCAAATCTATGGCCTCCATGCGATATTTCCCTCTCGCGGTTGAAAATCAATTTTCTATACATCCCACCACTCTGCACATTAATATGCATTATTACTTCATGATCACATTAACACCCCCTCGCTACACCGCCTTAATGTGGATTAATACCATACTAAGAAAAGAATTTCATTTGCAACTGGAAAAAATCCACTGCTCAATAAATACTGGGCTGACATTGTGACTTTTAACCCCTTAACTGCAGACACAAACAGCCATTGTATTGTTTCCATTTGCTCTGCTATAATTAAGTGGCTTATTTATAATACAGCATTTGGCTCTTTTCCACTGCCTGGTGCCTGCTCTACTGGACCCTACAGTTTGGTACCTTGCACCTAGTTTGCTTTTTCCACCTGCCACAGCAACACCACCCCCCCCCCCCCCACCACCACCACCACGTATTTTGAGAATATCTTCTCAAAACCTCTCTAACAGGAACAGTGGGCTTTGGAAACCACAACAGTAGCAGAGATAAAGTTAAGCATTGCATTGTTTACTCATGGTGTATTGGCATGTTGTTGTTGTAGTTGTTTGGGAGTGAACGCAGCTCCATCATCAGTTCAGATAGATCAGTAGAGTTTGTTCCTTCCTTGTTGCAAGGAGCGGTTGAACTTCTTCAAAAGACCACGGCGTAATTTTACGAGCTGTCGTTGTGAGTCGGAAAAAACAAATGTGATCTCTGCTGCAGCTGGAGATTTTACAGATGGAGAGTTGGTGCTGGACATCTGCGTTGCGTGGCGTAGAGTGACGACTCTCTCTGGACAATCAGTGCTCTGCAAGGTTTGAACCTCTGAACCTCTAAAAAACAGCCACTAAGCAAGAACCCACTTCCAAGACCAGGACTAAATTTACATGATGGGAAAGCAGAAAAGCTGAGTAGAGTACAGTAGTTTATTGTAGGTACCACACAATGGAAAAGCTGTCATTTATTTTGATGTATTCCCAACGTGGGCCACTTCACACACGCCAAACTGCAGGTGAACCTAAAGTGGCCATATATTACAAACACTCATTCAGCTACAGGCTGTAAACCAGATCTGGCACCTTCTGGCAAAGACAGAGCTGAGTGAGCTGGCTGAGGTAAACCATGGCCCAAAAGCAACGTCTGGTGGGGAGTGGGCCCAAACAGGGCCAGAATACTTTTGCAATCTGGGCTGAACATGTTTTTAAAGCCATAAACATTGATTTTATAACCCTGGCACAGTAAGAAGAGCATACTTTTCCCTTGAGCATCCAACCATAAAGGCAGCAAAGGAGCTGCTTTCACACCGTAATAGATGAGAGTGTAAGCTCCAGTTCCACACGCTGATCCATTTTACCATGACTAACATGGACACACAACACATCACACACTCGAGGATAATTTGAATTATTTAAAGGGCACTAACACAACGCTCATGATATGGATCACCAGCAATGCACCGGGTAAGAGAGGGTTAACAAGAGTTTATCCGAGCACAGTGGGGCGACTGTGGCCTGTGAATTGACTTCAGACTCCTCGCTGAGTTCAGGGATAATTAGAACACATCTATCTAGAGCAGGAGGAGAGGGGTCGATGTGAAGGTTTCTGGCCTAATGGCACGATCCCTCACACATTCAGCTGTGGAACATCAGGAATGAAAATGAAATCCAAGGAATTTCCAGAAAGCCTCCTAGGTCAAACATACTGATGAAATAAGACTAAGGCCTTAAAATATATAATTACACCGTGGTACCTATCATTAACTTGGAGACAGCACCAGTGCACCTTCTTCTTGTATTCCAGAGCAGATTTCCAGTGTAAAACCACCTTCCCCTTTCATTACTCCGCTGTAATTAAAGTAAACGACCCCCGTGTCCATGCCGTGTCCGGTGCTAAATTAAATATGAAATCAAATTAAATATTTAGTGCTTGTAAGAAGCCATTAGTCCGGCGCGTCCAGCCAGGTGAGCACAGCTCGTACCTCATAGTCCAGGTCCAGGTGGTCAAACTCGCCGTTGGTGCGGAAATGCTGTGTGTGCTGGTCCAGAGTGAAGTTGACATTTCGTCTGTAGCGCTCAATCACCACCGAGTGCCAGTGATGATCGTCCAGAAGACTGCCGCTGGTCACCGACGTGTGGCCCAGGATTGAGCCGTACTGGTTACTGCCTGCATTTCACAACAAACATAACAGAACATACATTATATCACATGAAATAGCAGTTGCCTACTCCCTACACCTTTGCCCTACGTCTTATACCCTAGTCCCTATTCCTATGTACTGCTATGCCTTACCCCTTACACTCGTATGTGCTACTCCCTAGTTCTGCTCACTGCAATCTGCGCCTTGTTCCCTACTCCCTATTCCTAAACCCTGCATTCTTGGCCCTACTTCCTAAACCCTAGGCCGTAGTTCTATGAACTACTACCTCTTTTATGCACTTCTATCTATACTCTATATCCTGCTCCCTACTCCTAAACTCCACCTTCTATGCACTACTTTCTATACCGTAGCCCCCATTATTTCTATATAAAACTCTACTATCTACATCTTAATCCGAGCAACCTACTCCCTAAGTATATGTCCTATTTCTATGCATTGCTACCTGTTCCCTACACCCTATGCACTACTCTCTATTCATATGCACTTAATTTTATGTCCCACTCCCTGTCCTAGTGCCCTGCTATTTTGCATTACTTGTTATACCTTAGTTCCTGTACCTATGTTTAGCTTTAATTCACACACCCTACTCCATATACCTATTTTCTACACCATGCACTACCCCCTACGTCTGTGCACTGCTTTCTGTGCCTTACTCCTTCATTTCTTTTGTCTATACCCTACTCCAAATCACGAAAAAAGACTTCTTCCTATGCTCTACCTGCCTCCATATGTCCTGTTCCTATACACCACTATCCATGCCCTTCTCCATATGTCTGCTGCCTCAATGCTTCCTATCAACTTTTGTGGAAAAGACATAAAACACAAAGCCTCTTGAATTCAAAATGTCTATTAAAATGGTTCTTCAAAACAACTTTTCCCAAAACCTCAGTTTAAAACCACATTAGAACCTGATTAGCCGGAATACTCTGTCTGCAGTGTTTGTGTTAAACCCTGGTTTAATCCTAATACGGCAGATCCGTATCTAAACAGCTCAATCACTCCAGCTACACCTCTCTCCACAGCTTTGCTAATTGGAATCTGCTTTCATGATATCGATTAGGCCTAATTGAGAACATTTGGTTTAGTGAATCGAGCTTCCTTCGATAAAGCCTAGCTCTTTCGCAGGTGGACCAAAGTCCTCAGCAGTTTGAGGCATGACAAGTCTGTTTCTAAAGAGAGGACGGACGTCTGGTTCCTGGTGTCAGCTGTTTGCTCAGGTCATGATGAATATGGTGCTACATAGTAATTCAATATCAGATCATATATCAGTGACTTTAAGCAGAACAGAGGTAACAGATTTACTGATGTGAAATGGCATCGACTACATACAGTCAATAACTAAATAAAAACTGTAGATTGGATTAGTGTTCAGTTACAGTGTCCCTGAAGGGTCAAATGATTTCCTAGCTGACAGAATTACATGTAAACAGTAACTATGTCCAATATGTCCTATAAATGGTTTACGTAAGCCCATATTCAGTAATAACATGGCCTGCATGTATTATATACCATTTATTTTGGTTCTTGTCCCCACCCCTCTGTTCCTTGTGTTCCCTCTCTTAATACCAGATCATTTGCAGGTGTTTCATAACTGTCACTGTGTTTCAGAGCTGTGAGTATCTACAGAGTGGACAGTGAGTGGCTTAAAAACTCCAGCAGCTACTGCTGTGTCTGATCCACTCATACCTACTCCTGACCAATAATCAAGCTTTTGAAGTACTACGTGTGTTTGCTTCCCTCATAGGTAATGAGTGTAAGGACGGGAAGGTGGTGAAGGTGCCTACCCAGGTTGATCTGCAGCAGTAGCCTCCCTCGCTGAAGCTCCAGCGTGATGTAGTCACCCTGCTGCCCTTCACCGTGAAGAATAACCCCCTCGCTCTCCGCCGTCTTAAACTTCAGAGAAATCACATCCTTCAAGATCTTCATCTTCTTCATCTTAAATCGGTAGGAGATCACGCCCTGCCCATCAAAATTAATCACATCTGACCCTGGGGGCGGGAGGGGGTGGGGGTTGGGTGGAGAGAGAATGGACAGGTTAGAGGAAGAGAGAGCGAGAGAGGGATATAGAAAACAATGGGTTAAATAAGGAGAGAGACAGAGGGAGAGAGAGGATGAGTCAGAAAGGGTGAGAGAGAAGTGAGAGAGGGGAAAATGGGGGGAGGTGAAGGGTGAGAAAGAATGAATTAGCGAGTGATGAAAATGTTATGGTAGAAATAGAATGAGAGACAAAGAATAAGGATGAGAGATAGATAGATAGATAGAGAGAGAGAGAGAGAGAGAGAGAGAGAGAGAGAGAGAGAGAGAGAGAGAGAGAGAGAGAGAGAGAGAACAGGCGAGAAAGACAAGTACAGAAGTGGAGTTCCAGAGTTGGATAAGTGCTTGGGAGGGTACTGGGTGTCATACCGAGTATAGTTAAATGATGTGTTGAGAGTGTGTGTGTGTGTGTGTGTGTGTGAGTGTGAGTGAGCAAGAGAGAGAGAGAGGTTTGCAGCTGGGATCAGATGATAAAGTGGAGAGAGAGAGAGAGAGAGAGAGAGAGAGAGAGCAGGACTTCGCCTGCTGATGAAGCAGTTTGGGTCACTGTGTGATTGGTGGAGGATTTCTGACCGCTGTCGGAGTGCTGACTGATGGAAGCCATGAATGTAAACACGTATCACACAATCTGCTTCATACTCCACTCTCTTCTTCCCTTCCCTTCTTCCCTCTCAGGTACTGCTCCACACAGAACCCAACATTCAGCCTCCAGCTTTATCCTGGACTCAGTTTGATCCAAACCCAAATGCAGTCCGACAAACTTCCAGACCCCACAAACAGCACTAATCCCGGAGTCCAAATTCACAGATTCTGAATCTGACTGCAGCCCAGTCTGACCATAGCCTGATAAAGTTCTGAATAAATCAGAGTGTAGTTGGACAAAGTTCTGTCCCAATCGAGCCCTGCCCGAGCAAATTTAGACTCAGAACTGTGTCTGAACTCAACTCAAAACTTTCAAAAGTGGACAATATTCTGACCCACATTACAGCAGCGGAACTACAGTATTTAGGGACAATGATCTCTGAAAAATAGATCTGAATATATTATTTTGAGTTGATCTTTGTATTTTGGGTTCTTAAAGAGCACTATATGAATGAAATGAATTATTATAATTATAATTAGTATTATTACTATTATTTAGAACAGTTATCACCAAATTGCAGACCTCAGTCTGGACCTGAGCAGAGTAACAATTCTATCTGGATTCATTAGAAATTCTTGATTTATTGATGAGAATGAATAATAATGTTCATGAGCGTTTTTGTTTTTTTTTCCAGAGGATCGCTGCGATAGATGTGTGCCGCTAACCCAGTTAATACGGTAATATCTTCAGTCAACTGAGCCAATCGAACTGGTTATCTGTTCACTAGAGACAGCAAGAGGGACATGAGAGTGAGGTCTGTTCTTTAGCGAGAGCAGCTAAAGCCGTGGTCAGCGCAGGTCAGAATCTGTTAAAGGAAGGAGACGGACTCTGAGGAACCTAAGCAGAGTCTGTGTGAGACCTAAGTCTAAACAAATATTTGAGAAATGATGTCCACTTCTGACCAAACCCAACAGGTCACATTGGGTTTAAGCAAATACTTAATATTTCAAGCTCCTCTGCAGCATTCAGCCGCTCCACCGTCAGCGCTCCGCACCTGGGCAGCACTGGACCGGACGTGTTTACGGGCTGGACTTAGCACTCTAAAAGTTCAGGAGGTAAATTGTTTCAAGTTAAAACAGCTGTTCTCCCAAATCTAATCAGTGTTTTAAATCTGGACCAGAGACAGAGAAAAGTGGTGGAAAAGGCAGAGTGGAATATTGTCCGGAACATTCTCTCCCCGCCTCACGCTGAGACTGATTAGGGTTGATCTGAGCTTAATTAAAATGTAAATGATCTTGTTGACTTCACTGTGAGATTAATGCTGACTGTACTCCATCTGAGACAGAGAGAGAGAGAGAGAGAGAGAGAGAGAGAGAGAGAGAGAGAGATGGGGAAAAGAGAGAAAGATAGAGAGAGACAGACTGGAAGACTGGATTCTATAGTAAATCTTAGAGAGAGATAGAGAGAGAGAGAGAGAGAGAGAGAGAGAAAGAGAGAGAGAGAGAGAGAGAGAGAGAGAGAGAGATAGGGAGAGAGAGAGAGTGGAAGACTGGATTCTATAGTAAATCTTAGATAGATAGAGAGAGAGAGAGAGAGAGAGAGAGAGAGAAAGACAGAGAGAGAAAACAGAAAAGAGTGACATGGAGGAAGAAGATGAGTGAGAGACAGAGCGAAACAGAGAAAGAGAGTTGCATACTGATTTGCCTTTTTCCACCAATGTGGAACCAGTTAAGTTCCTGTTCAAGAATCTAATTTGTAACCATTTGGCATGATTCCACCAAAAAACAAAATAAATAAATAAAAAGGTAACCAGAAAAGTTAATTTCCAGCTGGAACAAAAAAAAAAAGATAAAAAATCGTTCTTCTGTGCTGACCGTGACTGTGTTCATGCGTGAATCAAGATAAAGAAGCTCCAGAAAGAACTCAGAGTCTCAAATAAAGCTGCAACCCAAGCCACAGGTTGGCTGGATAACTAAGAATACTCACTGGAACCAGTTCACGAGGTTTCTTTCTCTTTTTCGGTGGAAAAGAGCTAACTAAAACTCATCTGGAGCGAGTGGAGCTTGTTTTCAGAGCAGGCCTCAAAGTACCTAAATGAAACGGTCCTTTAACTGCAGTTTTCTGACCATTGACTCTAAACCCTCCGCAGCACTGGCGTCTTTAACGTGTGTAATTGGTGCTGTTTGCTCCATTTACAGTTTACACTCCTGAAACTGACCAAAAAAAGATGTAATTATTATCTCCTATGGGTTTCATGGCACATAAAAACACACTGACCCTCAACAAGAGTGTGAATATCTGCCTATGTCCCCGTTCTTTAAAAAGCATTATGATTGAAGTGAGAAAAACCACAAACACATGCTAAGATCCCTGTTTGTTTTCAGACCCTAAAGCCACTTGAATTGGGCAGTGAGTGTGTTTTAGTGACCGTCTGTGTACGTATCAATCACCAAAAACAACTAACAACACCTACATCAAGCGCCATTAGCCGCATTAAAACACTTAAACTGAATGGTTCTGAGTATCGTTTACAGACCCAAAATACACCGCAGCCCTCTCATCTATTATCACCCTCTACATTATCATATCTCACCGGGAGCATCTCGCTACAGCAACCAAGGACAGTGTAGAGACAGTGTGTGTGGATATACACCCACCCGTGTAACCAGGGCCCTGTCACTTCGTTGGACCACTATCAGCTTACTGACCACTGCACATCGGGACCTGAGCTTTGGAGACACTCTGCCCAAAACATTATGACCACCACAGTTACCCACTGCCTCATATATACACCCCCCCCCCCCCCCCACACACACACACACACACCCACACACACCCACACACACACACACACACACACAAAGGACGGGGCATTGGAGCCAGATTATTAGTGTTATTCGGGTCACCTGACAATGGTTTTAATGTTATGGCCAATTTGGTGTCTATATGCCCTATAAATGCAGTGAAATTTCCATTCCTTCACATTCAGTGTGTGTAGCAGTGTGTATCAGCGTCAGTGATGGGCTGATGATGGAGGAGTAGAAAGACATTGAGGGAAAGAGGATGAGATGCTTCATGACAAGAAAATCATCAGGAAACCCACCCTGTGACGCTGGGCTGTGAACGGGACGGAGAACAGGATTAATTCACATTCTCTCTCTCTCTCTCTCTCTCTCTCTCTCTCTCTCTCTCTCTCTCTCTCTCTCTCCCTCTCTCTCTCTGAACCTGTTTTTGTTGGGTATTTTTGGCAGAACCTGAAAACATCAGCTCTTACATTTTATAAAAATTTCATGATGAATGGACCATTGTTCTGACTGCTGTTTACAGCCACTGAGCAGCAGAAACGGCAGATTCTCTCAGAGTGAGCTCATTTACTTCAGAGAGAGAAGTATGATTTTAATGGATTTTAATGTAAAAAAAAATGTTTTCCAATAATGAAAAACAGAATAAAATACAAACTGCTAAACTGTGTTCTACTGCATTTTGGACCAGGACCAGGCTTAACATCCATGGCTAAAGGGTCCGTGAGCAAGGGACAACAGCACTCTGTGTGTGTGTGTGCGCATGTGTATGTGTGTGTGCACCACTGCCATGGGTTAAATACACACCGCATTCTCCATGAATCTGAAGAACAATTTCACCATGGAGCTGGTTCTATACAGACCTTGTGGTTCTAAGTTAAACTATCTTCTTTACTAAAGAACCATTGAAGAACCCTCTTGTTAGCAAACTGATTAAACCCTGAACCTATGCCAGGTCTGAAGGCCTCACTGAAGTGCGTCCACTGAACCGAGCAGCAGTCAGAGTTGTGTCTATACGCTTCCTGTTTCAGAGAAATGGGAAAACAGCCGACGCATATTTGCAAATAGAGGGTAAATCGGAAAGGGAAAATAAGAAGTGCGAGGGCTAATTACATTACTGCAATTAGAGGAACAGGCGTGTCACTTCGAAGACTGATCTGAGCGGATGTTAATTGAAATTTGTTATCAAGATCAATTTGGTGACATGTAATAAGACGAGAGGGATGAATTTGTCAGGGGCTTCATTCGATTGGGGAAGCTACACGTATGTAATTTCATCCTCATCCGGCGCCGGTGGCATTATCCTCCGTTATAAACCCTCAGATGGGACTGAAAACGATAAGCCTGCCTTCTGTGAAGTTTCTGAATGATGCTGGTGTACAGTGTATGCAGACAAACACACAACATCTGCGATGAAATAACCACTTCTGTAAAAGGAAATACAATCAGAAATGAGGGAGGTCATGGCACTTAAATATTCAGTGTGAAGCATGGGGTTGTGGAGAAGGAAGGAAAACGAATCCTTATGTAATTCTGAATTTACATAAAACTTCAATGTATCAAACAGCTGCTTCTATTCAGAGCATGACACCTCGATGTCACAGTGAATGTCTTTGGCTGTGGACGTTTACCGAAGAACGGCACAGGAACCCAGAGCAGATGAGCAGCACAAACATCTGTGGACATGCTCATCCAGGGTTTCTTCTGAAGTCAAAAGATTCAAATTCTTAAATGTTAGAGCACTTTGAGTTTGACGGCAGCTACAGCATCTTTACTGTGGGTGCTGTTGATCAGTTCTGGGTCAAACTGAATGGACCTCCATCCCCCAGGTATTTGTCATTCAGTTAGTAATTAGAATAATCATATCAGATGAGAAGAATTAATTTCCTAAAACAACCAAACTCTCAGAAAACTGTAAATATTAAATCATGGCTATTTTGAGGTGTATTTGCGCATGGTTTACTCACAGTACGGACAGCCGTAGATCTCGATCCTGAGCCCAATTCGCCCCTCTTCGCTCCAGTCCAGGGGGACGAAGCGGAGAAACCGAGCCACGATGACGTGCTGAAGGTCGTGTCTCACCACACTCTCTGTGTTGGTGTTCCCTGTAAATGCCTGTGGGAAGAAGACGCAAAGATTAAGATTAGCGATTAGCGCAAAGTTTTAAAAGCATTTTACAGCGCCAAATAACCTGCCTATATATACACAAGCACAGAACACTGTGTTTCTAATATTTTGGAGCTTAGATTTCAGATTATGGTTAGACTTAGGGTTAGGGATAGATGTAAGCCATTAGTGATAGCATTAAACAAGCAAAAATGCTATAGTTTCCAAACCTTTGGAGGATAGATTTAGGTTTAAGTTCAGTGTGAGGGTTATGTTTAGGGAAGATTTTAAGGAGAATGTGGTGCTACGTTGCCACAATTAATGTGAACAACCAGAATGTTTTTAGTACACATTGTATGAGCACCAGTTATATTTAGTACACATTTTATGAATCTTGGGAACAGTCTGTTAGACAAATATGTATAAATTCACCTTGAGACCAAGCTGAAAATGCAGTGTGAGCACTAAGACAAAGACTCCTGGTCAAATCTGGTCAAATCCAAGGCCTTTTACCCCCAGTCTTTCTTCTGAGTGGCTCAGTTTGGTCGAGCAGATTTAAAAGAGCTTTAAACGAGATCTCATCTCAGATGGTTGCATTCTGTAGGAAGGACAATACGGCAAAATCCCCCTGAGCACAGAGCAGAGGCACCTTTTCTCTTCAGCAGGTCAAGAGCGGTTCTTAAAGCACTCTCTGTGGTCATCCAGAGGCCATTCTCTGAAGCTCCAGGGCCTCGGGAGCAGAGTGGACATGCGAGGCAGCGGGCTACGGGGATCAGTCTCTCTCTATTTAACCCACACTGCCCGCTCGTGTCACACAGAGACAGAGATAGAGCGGACCACCCGCTCAGAGTGGACTTCTGCAGCTGTACACAGCGTATGGGATCAGAGATAAGGAGCCCACCACCATCAGACTGAAATGATGCGGATTATGGCCCTCGGTTCTAAAGCAGAACACCAAACTCCCGCTCTGCTCTACAAACTCGGAGGTCTCTATCGGATCAGTCGTCCTTTCAGAGGGCCTCGAGGTCCAGACTTTTCTTTAACGCTTTGTAAATGATTTTCTAAAGGGAATGGTCAGAGAACAGTTGTCCACTGTGTGTTTATGGGATACAGACTATATACACAGACCAGCCACAAGATTAAAACCAATGAGTAATGCTCTGGTTATTGGGGGGTGGGGCTTGCTCAGGGGGTTAAAGCATCTCCAAAACAGCAGCTGTCGTTCATTCATTCATTCATCCCAGAGAATAGCAGCCCCTTTATTAGGTCCCTTTTCTATTACTGTATAATAATACTTCATAAAAAAATAAATAAATTAATACATTCATTCATTCATCTTCTGTAAGTGCTTCATCCTGATCAAAATCACTGGGCACATGGCAGGACCACGTCCTGCGCAGGGCACCAGTCCATCACAGAGCATCACACACTGCGGATTTGGACAGTGGACTGTGGGAGGAAACCTGTGCAGCCTGAGGAAACCCACACAGACACAGGGAAAACACAATACACTCCTCACAGACAGTGACAGGAGGACCCCGTGACCCCGCAGCTGTGTGGCAGCACCACCGTAACATCATGCTTATGCAATATTAATCACTAAAGCACGCTGTGAATTTCAATATATGAATTTTACATCCAGAGCACACCACGATAATAATTTACAGATCTATTAATGATGCTGCTCATGTCTGGAATTCTGTATCACACAGTCCCCAGACACAAGGAATAATCATAAGCAGTTTTCCAAGTTCACGCTAAATCAAGCTCGAGTGTGTCCCTCTATTTGTCCACCTCCAGGCCACAGTAAAAAAATATAAACGACTCCATAACGACTCGACGCTGTGATGGTTAACTCCAGCCGGAGTGCGGAGCTGAAACAGGAGCCAGCGTGTAATTACTCGGCCAAACGCGAAGCCACAGCGAGCTCAGCCGTCTGCCATGTTGTTTAATCAAGTACCTTCGCAATTTAAATCACAAAAGGCCGACCGGAGATAGAGCCGCTCCTTCATTAGCACCAGAGCCTGGCTTTGGATGGAAACCGGCTGGAACTATCGCCACGCACACGTTCATTGCCTTTGCTGGTGTAATTACTGCTGGAGCAACTTATTTTACAACAGAGCTCCGAGAAGTTCTCGTCGGTTTTCGGTCTGTAGCTGTGCTCCCAGCCTTCAGGATTCACCTTGTCTGAAACAGGAGATTTATTAAATGGCTGGAAACGAGACCCCAGAGTGGGTGAGGAGGGGTCATGTCCAGGTTGGTCGTGGTAAAATGGGCCATCAGTGTGCAGCTGGAGCTTTATCTGTGATGCTGTGTTGTCTAGCACTGTTTAAAAGAAGCTGTGATCATTGGATGCATTAGGATTCTTGTATGGGAAGCCGTTCAGGAAATAATTATAATGTACTTTGTACATATATATATATTGGTTTATGGAGAAACTACTTGGTTTAATGGCACATACATTGGTTTTAAACTGTTGGTTTGTATATATCGGTCTGTGAGTATATATTGGATTATCAGTTTATACATTGGTTTCCTAGCACATATATTGGTTTGTATGTATTGGTTTGTTGGTATATATATTGGACTCTCAGTACATACATTGGTTTATTAGCATATACATTGGTTTCTTGGCATATATATTGGTTTGTGGGTATATATATCGGATTACCGGTACATACATTGGTTTTCCAGCGTATATATTGGTTTGTGTATATCGGTTTGTTGGTATATACATTGGTTTGTGGGCGCATATATTGGTTTGTTTATATCGGTTTGTGGGCATATATATTGGATTCTGCGCTGCATGGTAGAAATTTGCCGCTCAGTGCTGTTCAGCGAGCAGCCTGTTTTGATTGTGCTGCGCGATTTTAATGAACCTCAGTTTGGACAAACTTTTGACATATTCCAAATAAAACCGAGTGGCCCGGTGACAGAGCTCCGCGATTATAAATACTAAATAAAGGTCATAATAAAGATAACAAAGCTCAGACTAGCCGATTGGATTACGTTCTACGACAATGTGTTTTCTACGACGCTGAAGTTAGCTCCTGATTCGCAGAGCCGCGGTGAACGAAAGGGACTGTTCGATGTGTACATAATGCTGCGCACATTGCTTTTAACGCTTCATGGACTAATGAATAGCGCTAAATACAGGAAGTAACAAACTGTTTACCCTCACAACACACAAAACAAGCCATAAACATGTATGAAATCTTCTCTTTGTTCTTTGAACAATGAACAGCACTGAGCGGCAAATTTCTACCATGCAGCGCAGAATCCAATATATATGCCCACAAACCGGTATAAACAAACCAATATATGCTCCCACAAACCGATATAAACAAACCACTATATGCACCCACAAACCGATATACACAAACCAATATACATGCCCACAAACCAATATATGTGCCCACAAACCAATATACGTGCCCACAAATCGATATATGCCCTCAAACCGATATATGCACACACAAATCGATATATGCACCCACAAACCGATATACACAAACCAATATACACGCCCACAAACCAATATACGTGCCCACAAACCGATATATGCCCACAAACCGATATACACAAACCAATATATGCACACACAAATCGATATATGCACCCACAAACCGATATACACAAACCAATATACACGCCCACAAACCAATATACGTGCCCACAAACCGATATATGCCCACAAACCGATATACACAAACCAATATATGCACCCACAAATCGATATATGCCCACAAACCAATATACATGCCCACAAACCAATATACGTGCCCACAAACCGATATATGCCCAAAAACCGATATACACAAATCAATATATGCGCCCACAAACCGATATATGCCCACAAACCGATATACACAAACCAATATATATGCCCTCAAACCGATATATGCACACACAAACCGATATATGCACCCACAAACCGATATAAACAAACCAATATACACGCCCACAAACCAATATACGTGCCCACAAACCGATATATGCCCACAAACCGATATACACAAACCAATATATGCACCCACAAATCGATATATGCCCACAAACCGATATACACAAACCAATATATGCACCCACAAATCAATATATGCCCACAAACCGATATACACAAACCAATATATATGTCCACAAACCGATATATACAAACGGATATATGCGCCCACAAACCGATATATGCCCACAAACCGATATAAACAAACCAATATATGCGCCCACAAACCAATGTATATACCAACAAACCGATATACACAAACCAATATATACGCTGGAAAACCAATGTATGTACTGGTAATCCGATATATATACCCACAAACCAATATATATACCCACAAACCAATATATATGCCAAGAAACCAATGTATATGCTAATAAACCAATGTATGTACTGAGAGTCCAATATATATACCAACAAACCAATACATACAAACCAATATATATGCTAGGAAACCAATGTATAAACTGATAATCCAATATATACTCACAAACCGATATATACAAACCAACAGTTTAAAACCAATGTATGTGCCATTAAAACAAGTAGTTTCTCCATAAACCAATATATATGTACAAAGTACATTATAATTATTTCCTGAACGGCTTCCCATATTCTTGCCTTATTCCTTTAATTATTTGTATTGACTTCTGTTCCTCGTGGGGTGTGTTCTCTCTGTGTCTGCATGGGTCTCCTCCGGGTGCTCCAGTTTCTTTCCACAGTCCAAACATACATAGGTAGTTGGATTGTGTGTGTGAAAGTGTCCACAGGTGTGAGTGTGTTATTGACTGGGTGAGTGTGTGTGTGTGTGTGTGAGTGAAACAGTCCACAAGTGTGAGAGTGACTGGGTGAGTGTGTGTGTGTGTGTGTGTGTGTGTGTATGTGTGTGTGAGAAACAGTCCACAGGTGTGAGTGTGTGAGTAACTGTGTGTGTGTGTGTGTATGAGTGACTAGGTGAGTGTGTGTGTGAAACAGTCCACAGGTGTGAGTGTGTGTGTGTGTGAGTGAAACAGTCCACAAGTGTGAGAGTGACTGGGTGAGTGTGTGTGTGTGTGTGTGTGTGTGTGTGTGTGTGTATGTGTGTGTGAGAAACAGTCCACAGGTGTGAGTGTGTGAGTAACTGTGTGTGTGTGTGTGTATGAGTGACTGGGTGAGTGTGTGTGTGAAACAGTCCACAGGTGTGAGTGTGAGTGACTGGGTGAGTGAGTGTGTGTGTGTGTGTGTGTGTGTGTGTGTGTGTGTGTGTGAAACAGCCCACAGGCATGAGTGTGTGAGTGACTGGGTGAGTGTGTGTGTGAAACAGTCCACAGGTGTGAGTGTGAGTGACTGGGTGTGTGTGTGTGTGTGTGAAACAGTCCACAGGTGTGAGTGACTGGGTAAGTGTGTGTATGTGAAACAGTCCACAGGTGTGAGTGACTGGGTGAGTGTGTGTGTGTGTGTGTGTGTAACAGTCCAGAGGTGTGAGTGTCTGGGTGAGTGTGTGTGTGAAACATTCCACAGGCCTGAATGTGTGAGTGACTGTGTGTGTGTGTCCAGGGTGTGTTCCTGCATTGCCGCTTTAAAGAGAAGCTTTAACGTTTTGGCTAAATATTACATAGAGCACTTGGCACGTTTGAGCTGTTTGTATTGTGTAAATGCTGTACAACACATTTAAGATTAGAAAACATCACCTTCACTCCTACATCCTCACCTGCCTTGGCCTTAAGCATCTCTTTTCACAACAAACACAAGGAAGCAGTGACAGCGTTTAAAGGAATAACACTGAGCAATATACAGACACCCCGCCGCAGCCCGGAACAGGATCAATCCTGTAATCATTCCCTTCAAAGCTCATTCACTCCAAAGTCCTTGATGTTTAAAAACCCAATACTGTCACTCGGCTCCGCAGACGCTTCCAGAGGAGCTGCAACGAGACTCTGTCGGAGAGAAAGAGCCAATCAGCAGTTGATCGAATTAATCAGACAGGGCTGAGCGCTGGATGCCTCTGACTGCTCCGTCTTTATCCACCATCAATCATCCCCCCGCAGTCGTTGGCACTGAGTTTCCAGTTTAGCGCAGTCTCCCTTGCGTCTGCACTACGGCAGCACTGTCTTACCACTCACTTAGATAAAAGAAATACACGATTGATTTACATATTTCCTCGCTAGCTTTAAAGGAACATTATGGAATATTTTTACTTTAAAATTATAGCTTCAAAATCAAGGATGCTCCACTGAGCTGTAATAGGGAGAATCTCTCATTGCTACTCTGGGTTCAGCACTCCAGAAACTCTACTATGTAACATTAGGGTGACCAGATCTGAGATGGTGAAAAAAAGAGGACACTTTATTTGCTACACAAAACATGGGAATTTCTTTTTTAATTCATCGGAGAACTTACATTTACGTTTCGGCATAGCTGCTCGAGATGAGGGTAGGTACATGAGCTTTGCCTGACGTAAACAAGGACTACTGACGTGCAGACTGACCAATTAAATGTTTACAGAGAAGGTCATTGACCAATAACGGTAGCTCTACAGTCAGACTGTCCAATCAGAAGATTTTAGGCTACTTCACCACGCCCCCTTCTCACTCAAGCGAACCAATCGGAGTAGGGGAGGGCGGGACTAGTTTGTGAACGAAACGCTTCTCGAAGTTCTATGTAAGCTCTAGAAAAACAAAATCCCGGACGTTTGTGAAATTCCGCCCAGACATTTTTTTAAGTCTAAAAAAGAGGACATGTCCGGGTAAAAGAGGACGTCTGGTCACCCTATGTAAAATTTCCCGCTGATTTCAGTACAGTGCAAA